>NC_091377.1:7163002-7180502 GCF_038502225.1 Cherax quadricarinatus
CTGTTTGTATTGTTGTCTGTGGCTTCCTGTGGCTGTTTATGTTGTTGTCTGTGGCTTCCTGTGGCTGTTTATGTTGTTGTCTGTGGCTTCCTGTGGCTGTTTGTATTGTTGTCTGTGGCTTCCTGTGGCTGTTTGTATTGTTGTCTGTGGCTTCCTGTGGCTGTTTGTATTGTTGTCTGTGGCTTCCTGTGGCTGTTTGTATTGTTGTCTGTGGCTTCCTGTGGCTGTTTATGTTGTTGTCTGTGGCTTCCTGTGGCTGTTTGTATTGTTGTCTGTGGCTTCCTGTGGCTGTTTATGTTGTTGTCTGTGGCTTCCTGTGGCTGTTTATGTTGTTGTCTGTGGCTTCCTGTGGCTGTTTGTATTGTTGTCTGTGGCTTCCTGTGGCTGTTTATGTTGTTGTCTGTGGCTTCCTGTGGCTGTTTGTATTGTTGTCTGTGGCTTCCTGTGGCTGTTTGTATTGTTGTCTGTGGCTTCCTGTGGCTGTTTGTATTGTTGTCTGTGGCTTCCTGTGGCTGTTTGTATTGTTGTCTGTGGCTTCCTGTGGCTGTTTATGTTGTTGTCTGTGGCTTCCTGTGGCTGTTTGTATTGTTGTCTGTGGCTTCCTGTGGCTGTTTGTATTGTTGTCTGTGGCTTCCTGTGGCTGTTTGTATTGTTGTCTGTGGCTTCCTGTGGCTGTTTGTATTGTTGTCTGTGGCTTCCTGTGGCTGTTTGTATTGTCTGTGGCTTCCTGTGGCTGTTTGTATTGTCTGTGGCTTCCTGTGGCTGTTTGTATTGTTGTCTGTGGCTTCCTGTGGCTGTTTATGTTGTTGTCTGTGGCTTCCTGTGGCTGTTTGCATTGTCTGTGGCTTCCTGTGGCTGTTTGTATTGTTGTCTGTGGCTTCCTGTGGCTGTTTATGTTGTTGTCTGTGGCTTCCTGTGGCTGTTTATGTTGTTGTCTGTGGCTTCCTGTGGCTGTTTGTATTGTTGTCTGTGGCTTCCTGTGGCTGTTTATGTTGTTGTCTGTGGCTTTCTGTGGCTGTTTGTATTGTTGTCTGTGGCTTCCTGTGGCTGTTTATGTTGTTGTCTGTGGCTTCCTGTGGCTGTTTGTATTGTTGTCTGTGGCTTCCTGTGGCTGTTTGTATTGTTGTCTGTGCCTTCCTGTGGCTGTTTATATTGTTGTCTGTGCCTTCCTGTGGCTGTTTATATTGTTGTCTGTGCCTTCCTGTGGCTGTTTATATTGTTGTCTGTGCCTTCCTGTGGCTGTTTATGTTGTTGTCTGTGGCTTACTGTGGCTGTTTATATTGTTGTCTGTGCCTTCCTGTGGCTGTTTATATTGTTGTCTGTGGCTTCCTGTGGCTGTTTATATTGTGTTCTGTGGCTTACTGTGGCTGTTTATATTGTTGTCTGTGCCTTCCTGTGGCTGTTTATATTGTTGTCTGTGCCTTCCTGTGGCTGTTTATGTTGTTGTCTGTGGCTTACTGTGGCTGTTTATATTGTTGTCTGTGCCTTCCTGTGGCTGTTTATATTGTTGTCTGTGGCTTCCTGTGGCTGTTTATATTGTGTTCTGTGGCTTACTGTGGCTGTTTATATTGTTGTCTGTGCCTTCCTGTGGCTGTTTATATTGTTGTCTGTGCCTTCCTGTGGCTGTTTATATTGTGTTCTGTGGCTTCCTGTGGCTGTTTATATTGTGTTCTGTGCCTTCCTGTGGCTGTTTATATTGTGTTCTGTGGCTTCCTGTGGCTGTTTATATTGTGTTCTGTGGCTTCCTGTGGCTGTTTATATTGTGTTCTGTGCCTTCCTGTGGCTGTTTATATTGTGTTCTGTGGCTTCCTGTGGCTGTTTATATTGTGTTCTGTGGCTTCCTGTGGCTGTTTATATTGTGTTCTGTGCCTTCCTGTGGCTGTTTATATTGTGTTCTGTGGCTTCCTGTGGCTGTGAACATTGTGTTCTGTGGCTTCCTGTGGCTGTTTATATTGTGTTCTGTGGCTTCCTGTGGCTGTTTATATTGTGTTCTGTGGCTTCCTGTGGCTGTTTATATTGTGTTCTGTGGCTTCCTGTGGCTGTTTATATTGTGTTCTGTGGCTTCCTGTGGCTGTTTATATTGTGTTCTGTGGCTTCCTGTGGCTGTTTATATTGTGTTCTGTGGCTTCCTGTGGCTGTGAACATTGTGTTCTGTGGCTTCCTGTGGCTGTGAACATTGTGTTCTGTGGCTTCCTGTGGCTGTGAACATTGTGTTCTGTGGCTTCCTGTGGCTGTGAACATTGTGTTCTGTGGCTTCCTGTGGCTGTGTCAGGATGGGTAGTACAGATATAATGGTTATAATGACTATAATTTTTAAAGGGGCGGAGAGGTAAGCCAGTGGAAGGTCTCGGTCAGGTGACCAAAAGCTTCAGCTGTTGGTCATCATATGACTAAGAAACACTTGTTCTGTTTCCTGACCAACCTGACCTGACCTGACCTGACCTGACCTGACCTGACCTGACCTGACCTGACCTGACCTGACCTGACCTGACCTGACCTGACCTGACCTGGTGGTGAGTATATCATTGTATTTACACCCAGTGTGACCCATGCGCTGTGTGACCCATGTGCTGTGTGACCCATGCGCTGTGTGACCCATGCACTGTGTGACCCATGTGCTGTGTGACCCATGCGCTGTGTGACCCATGTGCTGTGTGACCCATGCGCTGTGTGACCCATGCACTGTGTGACCCATGTGCTGTGTGACCCATGCGCTGTGTGACCCATGTGCTGTGTGACCCATGCGCTGTGTGACCCATGCACTGTGTGACCCATGTGCTGTGTGACCCATGCGCTGTGTGACCCATGCGCTGTGTGACCCATGCACTGTGTGACCCATGTGCTGTGTGACCCATGCACTGTGTGACCCATGTGCTGTGTGACCCATGCGCTGTGTGACCCATGTGCTGTGTGACCCATGCGCTGTGTGACCCATGCACTGTGTGACCCATGTGCTGTGTGACCCATGCGCTGTGTGACCCATGCGCTGTGTGACCCATGCACTGTGTGACCCATGTGCTGTGTGACCCATGCGCTGTGTGACCCATGTGCTGTGTGACCCATGCGCTGTGTGACCCATGTGCTGTGTGACCCATGCGCTGTGTGACCCATGTGCTGTGTGACCCATGCGCTGTGTGACCCATGCACTGTGTGACCCATGTGCTGTGTGACCCATGCGCTGTGTGACCCATGTGCTGTGTGACCCATGCGCTGTGTGACCCATGCACTGTGTGACCCATGTGCTGTGTGACCCATGCGCTGTGTGACCCATGCGCTGTGTGACCCATGCACTGTGTGACCCATGTGCTGTGTGACCCATGCGCTGTGTGACCCATGCGCTGTGTGACCCATGCGCTGTGTGACCCATGCGCTGTGTGACCCATGCGCTGTGTGACCCATGCACTGTGTGACCCATGTGCTGTGTGACCCATGTGCTGTGTGACCCATGCGCTGTGTGACCCATGCGCTGTGTGACCCATGTGCTGTGTGACCCATGCGCTGTGTGACCCATGCACTGTGTGACCCATGTGCTGTGTGACCCATGCACTGTGTGACCCATGCGCTGTGTGACCCATGCGCTGTGTGACCCATGCGCTGTGTGACCCATGCGCTGTGTGACCCATGCGCTGTGTGACCCATGCGCTGTGTGACCCATGCGCTGTGTGACCCATGCACTGTGTGACCCATGGGCTGTGTGACCCATGCACTGTGTGACCCATGCACTGTGACCCATGCACTGTGTGACCCATGCGCTGTGTGACCCATGCACTGTGTGACCCATGCACTGTGTGACCCATGCGCTGTGTGACCCATGGACTGTGTGACCCATGCGCTGTGTGACCCATGCGCTGTGTGACCCATGCACTGTGTGACCCATGCACTGTGTGACCCATGCACTGTGTGACCCATGCACTGTGTGACCCATGCGCTGTGTGACCCATGCACTGTGTGACCCATGCACTGTGTGACCCATGCGCTGTGTGACCCATGCGCTGTGTGACCCATGCACTGTGTGACCCATGCACTGTGTGACCCATGCGCTGTGTGACCCATGCGCTGTGTGACCCATGCGCTGTGTGACCCATGCACTGTGTGACCCATGCGCTGTGTGACCCATGCACTGTGTGACCCATGCGCTGTGTGACCCATGCACTGTGTGACCCATGCGCTGTGTGACCCATGCGCTGTGTGACCCATGCGCTGTGTGACCCATGCACTGTGTGACCCATGCACTGTGTGACCCATGCGCTGTGTGACCCATGCACTGTGTGACCCATGCACTGTGTGACCCATGCACTGTGTGACCCATGCACTGTGTGACCCATGCGCTGTGTGACCCATGCACTGTGTGACCCATGCACTGTGTGACCCATGCACTGTGTGACCCATGCACTGTGTGACCCATGCACTGTGTGACCCATGCACTGTGTGACCCATGCACTGTGTGACCCATGCACTGTGTGACCCATGCACTGTGTGACCCATGTACTGTGTGACCCATGCACTGTGTGACCCATGCGCTGTGTGACCCATGGACTGTGTGACCCATGCGCTGTGTGACCCATGGACTGTGTGACCCATGCGCTGTGTGACCCATGCACTGTGTGACCCATGGACTGTGTGACCCATGCGCTGTGTGACCCATGGACTGTGTGACCCATGCGCTGTGTGACCCATGCACTGTGTGACCCATGCGCTGTGTGACCCATGCGCTGTGTGACCCATGCACTGTGTGACCCATGCGCTGTGTGACCCATGCACTGTGTGACCCATGCACTGTGACCCATGCGCTGTGTGACCCCTACACTGAGCTCACACACACATGACGCCAATACTGTTAACAATATTGTAGTGACTAACTTGGGCAGGTTAATTCAGCGTCACTAATATAGTGGAAGGACAGGACACCACGTATACAGAGATGTACAGGACAGGGAAATGGTGACGGGAATAGACAGTAGGAGGAGAGACAGACTCACCTTAAATTAGCTGACACAACTAATGATCTAACTTTAACGAATTACATAAGTTGACGGAAGTTTGTGCTATGTCAACTAGTTGATTGTGTGTGTGTGTGTGTGTGTGTGTGTGTGTGTGTGTGTGTGTGTGTGTGTGTGTGTGTGTGTGTGTGTGTGTGTGTGTGTATACTCATCTATATGTGGTTGAAAGGGTTGATTCACGGCTCCTGGCCCCTGTATGTGTGTGTGAGTGGAGAGAAAGTATAGCAACAGACAGACAGCAGACAGCAGACAGCAGACAGCAGACAGCAGACAGCAGACAGAGAAAGAAGGAAGAAACAGAGGAAGAGCTCACACAACGCTGTTTTCCTTAAGAGACTGACAGCAGTGCTGTTCAAATGAAACTTAAGTTGCACTTACTGAAAACTTAAGTTCCGGCCATCGTGGCTGACCAAGTTCGAAGTTTAGGCAAATTAGAGCAATTCCTGACCTCTTTTGAACCTGTTTTTCCTCACAAGTTAAGAACACTTGTTCCTGGGTACCAATATTCCAGTGTTCCAGTGTAGCAACACATTGGTGGTGTTGTTAGAAAATAACTATCATATAGAACAGTATAGCAACACTGCTGGTGTTCCTATAATGTAACTATCATACAGAATAGTGTAGCAACACTGCTGGTGTTCCTATAATGTAACTATCATACAGAATAGTGTAGCAACACTGCTGGTGTTCCTATAATGTAACTATCATACAGAATAGTGTAGCAACACTGCTGGTGTTCCTATAATGTAACTATCATACAGAATAGTGTAGCAACACTGCTGGTGTTCCTATAATGTAACTATCATACAGAATAGTGTAGCAACACTGCTGGTGTTCCTATAATGTAACTATCATACAGAATAGTGTAGCAACACTGCTGGTGTTCCTATAATGTAACTATCATACAGAATAGTGTAGCAACACTGCTGGTGTTCCTATAATGTAACTATCATACAGAATAGTGTAGCAACACTGCTGGTGTTCCCACAATGTAACTATCATACAGAATAGTGTAGCAACACTGCTGGTGTTCCTATAATGTAACTATCATACAGAATAGTGTAGCAACACTGCTGGTGTTCCCACAATGTAACTATCATACAGAATAGTGTAGCAACACTGCTGGTGTTCCCACAATGTAACTATCATACAGAATAGTGTAGCAACACTGCTGGTGTTCCCACAATGTAACTATCATACAGAATAGTGTAGCAACACTGCTGGTGTTCCCACAATGTAACTATCATACAGAATAGTGTAGCAACACTGCTGGTGTTCCCACAATGTAACTATCATACAGAATAGTGTAGCAACACTGCTGGTGTTCCCACAATGTAACTATCATACAGAATAGTGTAGCAACACTGTTCCCACAATGTAACTATCATACAGAATAGTGTAGCAACACTGCTGGTGTTCCCACAATGTAACTATCATACAGAATAGTGTAGCAACACTGCTGGTGTTCCCACAATGTAACTATCATACAGAATAGTGTAGCAACACTGCTGGTGTTCCCACAATATAATTATCACTGCTGGTGTTCCCACAATGTAACTATCATACAGAATAGTGTAGCAACACTGCTGGTGTTCCCACAATATAATTATCACTGCTGGTGTTCCCACAATGTAACTATCATACAGAATAGTGTAGCAACACTGCTGGTGTTCCCACAATGTAACTATCATACAGAATAGTGTAGCAACACTGCTGGTGTTCCCACAATGTAACTATCATACAGAATATTGTAGTAACACTGCTGGTGTTCCCACAATGTAATTATCATATAGAATAGTGTAACAACACTGCTGGTGTTCCCACAATGTAACTATCATACAGAATAGTGTAGCAACACTGCTGGTGTTCCCACAATGTAACTATCATACAGAATAGTGTAGCAACACTGCTGGTGTTCCCACAATGTAACTATCATACAGAATAGTGTAGCAACACTGCTGGTGTTCCCACAATGTAACTATCATACAGAATAGTGTAGCAACACTGCTGGTGTTCCCACAATGTAACTATCATACAGAATAGTGTAGCAACACTGCTGGTGTTCCCACAATGTAACTATCATACAGAATAGTGTAGCAACACTGCTGGTGTTCCCACAATGTAACTATCATACAGAATAGTGTAGCAACACTGCTGGTGTTCCCACAATATAATTATCACTGCTGGTGTTCCCACAATGTAACTATCATACAGAATAGTGTAGCAACACTGCTGGTGTTCCCACAATGTAACTATCATACAGAATAGTGTAGCAACACTGCTGGTGTTCCCACAACACTGCTGGTGTTCCCACAATGTAACTATCATACAGAATAGTGTAGCAACACTGCTGGTGTTCCCACAATGTAACTATCATACAGAATAGTGTAGCAACACTGCTGGTGTTCCCACAATGTAACTATCATACAGAATAGTGTAGCAACACTGCTGGTGTTGCTGGTGTTCCCACAATGTAACTATCATACAGAATAGCGTAGCAACAAAGTGCTGGTGCTCCCACAATGTAACTATCATACAAGATAGTGTAGCAACACTGCTGGTGTTCCCACAATGTAACTATCATACAAGATAGTGTAGCAACACTGCTGGTGTTCCCACAATGTAACTATCATACAAGATAGTGTAGCAACACTGCTGGTGTTCCCACAATGTAACTATCATACAGGATAGTGTAGCAACACTGCTGGTGTTCCCACAATGTAACTATCATACAGAATAGTGTAGCAACACTGCTGGTGTTCCCACAATGTAACTATCATACAGAATAGTGTAGCAACACTGCTGGTGTTCCCACAATGTAACTATCATACAGAATAGTGTAGCAACACTGCTGGTGTTCCCACAATGTAACTATCATACAGAATAGTGTAGCAACACTGCTGGTGTTCCCACAATATAATTATCACTGCTGGTGTTCCCACAATGTAATTATCACTGCTGGTGTTCCTACAATGTAATTATCACTCACAATAATGTAATTATCAATCACAATATTGTAACCGCAAACTTCGGATGTTTTAAATTTAAGTTTATTAAAAAAATGAAACAGGTGTTGTTATGTGTGGACATGATGTTAACGTCACCTCCGCCTCGTTGATCACCTGAGCCAGATGGACAAGGAACAGCTACGTTTCCGGTTGGTGCCTCATTTGCATACATATTACCCAGCTGAAAAAGAGCGTAAAACGACGCTGAAACATTTGCTCGAGTCAGATAAACCAATAAAACGACATATAAAGTCTTCCATGGTTTTAAAGATTCGTTAATCTTTAATTACGAGGCTGGTATTATTAATTAAAGAATTAATTAGTAATGTAACTATATTACTAATTACTGGTGATACATGTTTATTATATTGAATAATCACGAGATGCAGATTTAAATAGGTCTAAAAAGACTTAAATAGATCTAAATAGATGTTAATAGATCTATATAGCATTATTACATTACTGATTACCTGGAGTTTACCTGGAGAGAGTTCCGGGGGTCAACGCCCCCGCGGCCCGGTCTGTGACCAGGCCTCCAAAATTGTAACTTATCTTCCTAGCCAAAATCGTAACTTATCTTCCTAGCCAAAATCGTAACTTATCTTCCTAGCCAAAATCGTAACATATCTTCCTAGCCAAAATCGTAACATATCTTCCTAGCCAAAATCGTAACATATCTTTCTAGCCAAAATCGTAACATATCTTCCTAGCCAAAATCGTAACTTATCTTCCTAGCCAAAATCGTAACATATCTTCCTAGCCAAAATCGTAACATATCTTCCTAGCCAAAATCGTAACATATCTTCCTAGCCAAAATCGTGTGTCTAATTCTATGACGTGTACCTTGCAAAAAATCTCCCGTTGGGAAGATCTTGCAGCATCCGTCATCTGGATGCTAATACTTGTTTACCAGATTATGAGTAAGAAGCTTAACTTGTCAACAAGATCGTGTGTATAAAGCAGAGAAGAACATTGAACTTGTGGCTACCACTGACCTTCATTTAATAATTTCTGCTGCATCTGTAGAACTGCAGCCTTAATGTGTTATTGCTGCCTTGAACTTTACTGCAGATATTGCTGCCTTGAACTTTCCTGCAGATATTGCTACCTTGAATTTTCCTGAAGATATTGCTACCTTGAATTTTCCTGGAGATATTGCTACCTTGAATTTTCCTGGAGATATTGCTACCTTGAACTTTCTTGCAGATATTGCTACCTTGAACTTTCCTGGAGATATTGCTACCTTGAACTTTCCTGCAGATATTGCTACCTTGAACTTTCCTGGAGATATTACTGCCTTGAACTTACCTGCAGATATTGCTACCTTGAACTTACCTGCAGATATTGCTACCTTGAACTTTCCAGCAGATATTACTGCCTTGAACTTACCTGCAGATATTACTGCCTTGAACTTACCTGCAGATATTACTGCCTTGAACTTTCCTGCAGATATTACTGCCTTGAACTTTCCTGCAGATATTACTGCCTTGAACTTTCCAGCAGATATTGCTGCCTGAGGTCTGCAGTCTTAATTGCTACTCTCGTAAAACTTAGAGAATTAATACAGGTCAGACAATGGTTTTGGGAGCAATGGAAGACGCTGGCTGTATATGTAAGGTAGACAATACCGACAAGATGAAGAATTAGACACATGTGCAACATCTGGGTGTCTTTGTTTGTAGACGTTTCGCCACACAGTGGTTTCATCAGTCCAATGCAAAGAAAAATGGAGAAAATCAGGAGTTTGAGGTAATTAGTCCCTCAGTCTGGAATCTATGTAATCAGTCCCTCAGTCTGGAATCTATGTAATCAGTCCCTCAGTCTGGAACCTAAGTAATCAGTCCCTCAGTCTGGAACCTGTGTAATCAGTCCCTCAGTCTGGAACCTAAGTAATCGGTCCCTCAGTCTGGAACCTATGTAATCAGTCCCTCAGTCTGGAACCTATGTAATCAGTCCCTCAGTCTGGAACCTAAGTAATCGGTCCCTCAGTCTGGAACCTATGTAATCGGTCCCTCAGTCTGGAACCTATGTAATCAGTCCCTCAGTCTGGAACCTATGTAATCGGTCCCTCAGTCTGGAATCTATGTAATCAGTCCCTCAGTCTGGAACCTATGTAATCAGTCCCTCAGTCTGGAATCTATGTAATCAGTCCCTCAGTCTGGAACCTAAGTAATCAGTCCCTCAGTCTGGAACCTGTGTAATCAGTCCCTCAGTCTGGAACCTAAGTAATCGGTCCCTCAGTCTGGAACCTATGTAATCAGTCCCTCAGTCTGGAACCTAAGTAATCGGTCCCTCAGTCTGGAACCTATGTAATCAGTCCCTCAGTCTGGAACCTAAGTAATCGGTCCCTCAGTCTGGAACCTGTGTAATCAGTCCCTCAGTCTGGAACCTATGTAATCAGTCCCTCAGTCTGGAACCTAAGTAATCAGTCCCTCAGTCTGGAACCTGTGTAATCAGTCCCTCAGTCTGGAACCTAAGTAATCGGTCCCTCAGTCTGGAACCTATGTAATCAGTCCCTCAGTCTGGAACCTAAGTAATCGGTCCCTCAGTCTGGAACCTATGTAATTAGTCCCTCAGTCTGGAACCTAAGTAATCGGTCCCTCAGTCTGGAACCTATGTAATCGGTCCCTCAGTCTGGAACCTATGTAATCAGTCCCTCAGTCTGGAACCTATGTAATCGGTCCCTCAGTCTGGAATCTATGTAATCAGTCCCTCAGTCTGGAACCTATGTAATCAGTCCCTCAGTCTGGAACCTATGTAATCAGTCCCTCAGTCTGGAATCTATGTAATCAGTCCCTCAGTCTGGAACCTATGTAATCAGTTCCTCAGTCTGGAATCTATGTAATCAGTCCCTCAGTCTGGAATCTATGTAATCAGTCCCTCAGTCTGGAATCTATGTAATCAGTCCCTCAGTCTGGAATCTATGTAATCAGTCCCTCAGTCTGGAATCTATGTAATCAGTCCCTCAGTCTGGAACCTGTGTAATCAGTCCCTCAGTCTGGAGCCTATGTAATCAGTCCCTCAGTCTGGAACCTATGTAATCAGTCCCTCAGTCTGGAACCTATGTAATCAGTCCCTCAGTCTGGAACCTATGTAATCGGTCCCTCAGTCTGGAATCTATGTAATCAGTCCCTCAGTCTGGAACCTATGTAATCAGTCCCTCAGTCTGGAACCTAAGTAATCAGTCCCTCAGTCTGGAACCTGTGTAATCAGTCCCTCAGTCTGGAGCCTATGTAATCAGTCCCTCAGTCTGGAGCCTATGTAATCAGTCCTTCAGTCTGGAACATATGTAATCAGTCCCTCAGTCTGGAGCCTATGTAATCAGTCCCTCAGTCTGGAACCTATGTAATCAGTTCCTCAGTCTGGAATCTATGTAATCAGTCCCTCAGTCTGGAACCTATGTAATCAGTTCCTCAGTCTGGAATCTATGTAATCAGTCCCTCAGTCTGGAATCTATGTAATCAGTCCCTCAGTCTGGAACCTATGTAATCAGTTCCTCAGTCTGGAATCTATGTAATCAGTCCCTCAGTCTGGAATCTATGTAATCAGTCCCTCAGTCTGGAACCTATGTAATCAGTTCCTCAGTCTGGAATCTATGTAATCAGTCCCTCAGTCTGGAATCTATGTAATCAGTCCCTCAGTCTGGAACCTATGTAATCAGTTCCTCAGTCTGGAATCTATGTAATCAGTCCCTCAGTCTGGAATCTATGTAATCAGTCCCTCAGTCTGGAATCTATTTAATCAATCCATCAGTCTTGAAATGGGTACAGTATATGCGAGACGTGTTTGCTTAAGATACCTGCTGTCGCTGTTCAATAAGCATTAAGCAGGTACCTGGGTGTTAGTCACCTTACACCTGCTGTCCATGTTCTAGCAGTAAGTAGGTACCTGGGTGTTAGTGGACTGGTGTGGGTCGCATCTTGGGGACAAAATTAACCTAATTTGCCAGAAATGCTCTGCATAACCAGGAACTTTCTGTATAGTATGTCATTGATGTCAGCTATGGTCTGTATAAGTTGTATCATGTACTTACAGAAATAAAAATTATTATTATTATTATTATTATTATTATTATTATTATTATTATTATTATTATTATTATTATTATTATTATTATTATTATTATTATTATTATTATTATTATTATTATTATTATTATTATAAGGTGGGGCTTATATTCAGTATTTTATTGCATGTAAACTGTTTATTTGTGGCAAACCTTCCCTTGTTTCTCCTCCCTCACCCACAGTGGCACCCCTCACCCCCCACCCACTGGGGCACCCTCACCCCACACTCACTGGGGCACCCTCACCCCCCACTCACTGGGGCACCCTCAACCCCCACCCACTGGGGTACCCTCACCCCACACTCACTGGGGCACCCTCAACCCCCACCCACTGGGGCACCCTCACCCCCCACTCACTGGGGCACCCAAACCCCCACCCACTGGGGTACCCTCACCCCACACTCACTGGGGCACCCTCAACCCCCACCCACTGGGGCACCCTCACCCCACACTCACTGGGGCACCCTCAACCCCCACCCACTGGGGCACCCTCACCCCCCACTCACTGGGGCACCCAAACCCCCACCTATCCACTCCCCTCTTGCACAACATCACGTGATGAGGGGAGACAATAGTTTAGCCGCTAGCTAAATCTGTATGATCCCTAGGAGCACTGGGGGGTGGGGGGGGTGGGGGGGGGGTGGGGAAGAGGGGAGGTCAGGGAGGAGGAGTGAGGGAGAAATGGAGGAACATAACTTAGCTCACACACTGAGGTCCAAGGTTCGATCCCCGGAACGGGGAAGTATTTCTTCAGTCATAGAGTTGCCAGGAAGTGGAACCATCTGGAAAGTGACGTAGTGGAGGTAGGATCCATACATAGCTTTAAGAAGAGGCATGATAAAGCTCATGGAGTAGGGAGAGAGTGGACCTAGTAACGACCAGCTAAGAGACGGGGCCAAGAGCTGTGAATCGACCCCTGCCACCACAAACAGGTGAGTACACACACACACACACACACACACACACACACACACACACACACACACACACTCACACAATATTTACTTTATACCCTATTAGTGCTTTATTATTCAAAGTTTGTGTTTGACACTGATAATACACTCGGAAAATATACATGGTCAGGTCTTTATGTGATATCTTTATGTTCACATATATGTGATGGTCTCGTGAGAGCGGAGGATATCCCAGTGTGCTAATATTTATACTATGATAATCTCAGGAACGTGAGTTCATTAGTGTGAGTGACGGATGTAAATACATCGGTCATCATACAAAGTTATACAAACAGCAAACACATACCAACTCCAAGACTCAGGAACTGATTTTGGTAAAGCCACTGGATACCTGGAGTATATCTGGAGTATACCTGGAGTATATCTGGAGTATATCTGGAGTATATCTGGAGTATATCTGGAGTATATCTGGAGTATATCTGGAGTATATCTGGAGTATATCTGGAGAAGGTTTCGGGTGTCAGCGCCTTCGCGGCCCGGTCTGAGACCAGGTCTCGAAGCGTCTACAATAAAGATACCCAGATGTTGTACATGTGTCTAATTCTTTAAGTATCTATCCTTACTGGTAGACAGTAAGGAGGTGTGAGACATCACTGGTTCTGAAAGATTTTTGATTAAGTTAGCCGGTAACGTAATAACACCTTCGCCTACAAGGGACTCTCAAACTTCCCCTATCAAACTTAGGTTCGCTTAAAAATATATATAATAAGAAAAACGAGAGTGGCAAGTTTTACTTTGATGGTTCCTGAACAAGGAAAATTATCGGAAGTTGTCTTTACCGAGAGATGAAAGCTACTTTAAGTGGACCTGGGGTCGTGTTATGAATGTGGGTCGTGATATGAATGTGGGTCGTGATATGAATGTGGGTCGTGATATGAATGTGGGTCGTGATATGAATGTGGGTCGTGATATGAATGGGGTCGTATACCACGTCTGGGGGTTGTTTTAAAACGTCATATCGTGGACTGAAGTTCCTCTGAACCCGAATTCGGGTAATGAAACCAATTTCGACAAGTGAATCCGGACACAAGGGTCGAAGGATGCCAATTTGCAGTCTCGTTTCCCAGGGCATTTTGAGGTCGGGAGAGTAACCTCACTGTGCTACAGGAAGAAAAAGGTAGAATCTATCTCTCTATCTGTCTCCTGAACTTTATTGGCAATAACATAAAGAGGTAAGTATTAATAGAAATTAAGGGAGGAGGAACTGGAGCCGTTTTATGAAATACGTTAACTTGTTGCGGCAAGGTATGCAGCCGGTCATAAACTCTAGTTTATTACACGGCTGCGAAAGTTTTTCTTCTTGTAGTTCTGCTGCCAAGCGGACCATGACGGAGGATGACTCCTGTCCTGAAGGACGGGAAGATAGCTAGACAGTTCCAGTAGTAGTAGTATTTATGGTAGTAGTATCAGCAGAAACAGCAGCAGAAGCGGCAGCAACAGCAACAACAACCATAGCAGCACCAACAAAAGAAATAGCGACAGCAGCAGCAACAACAGCAGAAGCAGCAGTTGCTGCTGCAAGATCATGCAAGTTTTAATAAATTTTGAAAAACCACTGACCATATAATAAAACAATACACCAACATTTCTGCCATTCTGCACATGTTTGTCTCCCCCCCACACACCTTCCCCATTATTAAGTAAGCCTGGCTTTAACCACACTAGAATAAGACACACTGGCTTCAGGTAGACTGGCTTAAGAAAGCATGTGTTGGAGTAGAAGTTTGGTATCACAGAAGATACAATGATGTCTTTCAGCCCACACACAGACCATGGATCACCTCGGGGCTGTCTACCAGAAGTTTGGTATCACAGAAGATACAATGATGTCTTCCAGCCCACACACAGACCATGGATCACCTCGGGGCTGTCTACCAGAAGTTTGGTATCACAGAAGATACAATGATGTCTTCCAGCCCACACACAGACCATGGATCACCTCGGGGGCTGTCTACCAGAAGTTTGGTATCACAGAAGATACAATGATGTCTTCCAGCCCACACACAGACCATGGATCATCTCGAGGCTGTCTACCAGAAGTTTGGTATCACAGAAGATACAATGATGTCTTCCAGCCCACACACAGACCATGGATCACCTCGGGGGCTGTCTACCAGAAGTTTGGTATCACAGAAGATACAATGATGTCTTCCAGCCCACACACAGACCATGGATCACCTCGGGGCTGTCTACCAGAAGTTTGGTATCACAGAAGATACAATGATGTCTTCCAGCCCACACACAGACCATGGATCACCTCGGGGGCTGTCTACCAGAAGTCAAAAACTTCGTTTCTGTTTCTGTAAAGATTCTTTGAAAAGGTTTCCTACACCATTTCATTTTTTTTAACATGGTCATTCTTCATTTTTTTTTTGGTTGCTAAGAGGCACTCAATCCCTTTCTCTCCCCACCCTTTTTCTCGCTGTTCCGTAAAAGCTCTCAGACTTAAGCTTTCCCATTTTTACCTCTCGACTTATTCTCCTTCATTCCCTTGCACCGCCTGTTTCCCTCCTCACAGTTTATCGTTTTATGCTTCTCCCTCATGTATTCACATTACTTCCCACTCATTTCTTCTCCGAATAAACAAAATACACGGGATCAGAGTAAGCCATTACTGCACTTGTAGATAAATGGTCTTGGGGAACCGACAAGTTGATAAATGGGAGACTTGTTCAACACTCGGGTATCTGTATTGCGGAAGCGTTTCACCAGCCAGTGGCTTCATCAGTCCAATACAGAGAAGAATGATGGAAGATCAGGAGCAGTTTGAGGTGATCATTCCCTCAGCCTGGAGTCGATGTTTTAAGTCCATAAATCTTTATAAAAAGTACAGTATATGCTGTAGGGGACTTATATACAGCAGGCAAGTCATAGGCGGTGTCACCGGCGGAATAATCAACAATTCGTGTCAGACACAGCAACATGTTGGGATGTGTAATAATGTTGGTAGAATTACCGACATTATGTTATACCGGTAAAAAGACACAAGTGGAACTAATGTGACATTTTATTGTGGTAACGTTTCGCTCTCCAGGAGCTTTATCAAGCCTTTACCACTTGACAAAGCTCCTGGTGAGCGAAACGTTGCCACAATAAAAATGTCGCATTAGTTGCACATGTTTCTTTTTCTCGAATAATATCTTGGGATCTTGATAGGCTTGACCTACCACCCGGGGATTTATCCAAGGTGACACCGTCTACAACTGCTTCACCTCACCTGCCTGCAGTATATATACCACTTCGCGTATATGGTGTAAAAACAGGTGGTTATACTTATAACCATGATTTTTAAAGGGGTGGACCGGTAAGCCACGGAAGGTCTCGGACATATGACCAAAAGCTCCAGCTGTGGATCATATAACTAAGACCAACGTCAGGAAACACCTGTCCTGTTTCCTGACAAATCTTACCTAACCTAACCTAACATTTACTATATTCATATAAAGATTAATGGCCTGATTTCGACTCCAGGCTGAGGGACTGATTACCTCAAACATATTCTGATCTTCAGCATTCTTCTCAGTATTGGACTGAGGAAGCCACTGGTTGGGGAATCGTTTCCACAATAAAGATACCCACGTTTTGCTCTGAGTATTATTACCCTTTTCTTTACTCACACACACACACACACACACACACACACACACACACACACACACACACACACACACACACACACACACACACACACACACACACACACACACACACACACACACAGGAAGGCCAGGACGAATGAAGCCAAACTACAAGAAAGGGGACTACACAGGAATGAGGAACTACCTGAACGGGGTTCAGTGGGACAGAGAACTGGCAGGGAAGCCAGTTAATGAGATGATGGAATATGTAGCAACAAAATGCAAGGAGGCTGAGGAGAGGTTTGTACCCAAGGGTAACAGGAGTAATGAAAAAGCCAGGATGAGCCCATGGTTTACCCAAAGGTGCAGGGAGGCAAAAACCAAGTGTGCTAGGGAATGGAAGAAATATAGAAGGCAAAGGACCCAGGAGAATAAGGAGAACAGTCGTAGAGCCAGAAACGAATATGCACAGATAAGAAGGGAGGCCCAAAGACAATATGAAAATGACATAGCAGCGAAAGCCAAATCTGACCCGAAACTGTTGTACAGCCACATCAGGAGGAAAACAACAGTCAAGGACCAGGTAATCAGGCTAAGGAAGGAAGGAGGAGAGACAACAGGAAATGACCGTGAAGTATGTGAAGAACTCAACAAGAGATTCAAAGAAGTGTTCACAGAGGAGACAGAAGGGACTCCAGAAAGACGGAGAGGTGGGGCACACCACCAAGTGCTGGACACAGTGCACACAACCGAGGAAGAAGTGAAGAGGCTTCTGAGTGAGCTAGATACCTCAAAGGCAATGGGGCCAGATAACATCTCCCCATGGGTATTGAGAGAGGGAGCAGAGGCGCTATGTGTACCCCTAACAACAATA
>NC_091377.1:7185502-7190502 GCF_038502225.1 Cherax quadricarinatus
CTGTTGTATCTGGGATGTTGTGTCTGGCCTGTTGTGTCTGGCCTGTTGTATCTGGGCTGTTGTGTCTGGCCTGTTGTGTCTGGCCTGTTGTGCCTGGCCTGTTGTGTCTGGCCTGTTGTATCTGGGATGTTGTGTCTGGCCTGTTGTATCTGGCCTGTTGTATCTGGCCTGTTGTATCTGGCCTGTTGTATCTGGCCTGTTGTATCTGGCCTGTTGTATCTGGCCTGTTGTATCTGGCCTGTTGTATCTGGCCTGTTGTATCTGGCCTGTTGTATCTGGCCTGTTGTATCTGGCCTGTTGTATCTGGGATGTTGTGTCTGGCCTGTTGTGTCTGGCCTGTTGTATCTGGCCTGTTGTATCTGGCCTGTTGTATCTCGCCTGTTGTATCTGGGCTGTTGTGTCTGGCCTGTTGTGTCTGGCCTGTTGTGTCTGGCCTGTTGTATCTGGCCTGTTGTGTCTGGCCTGTTGTATCTGGCCTGTTGTATCTGGCCTGTTGTATCTTGGCTGTTGTGTCTGGCCTGTTGTGCCTGGCCTGTTGTGTCTGCCCTGTTGTATCTGGCCTGTTGTATCTGGCCTGTTGTGTCTGGCCTGTTGTATCTGGCCTGTTGTATCTGGTTTGTTGTATCTGGCCTGTTGCATCTGGCCTGTTGTCTCTGGCCTGTTGTATCTGGTTTGTTGTATCTGGCCTGTTGTGTCTGGCCTGTTGTATCTGGCCTGTTGTATCTGGCCTGTTGTATCTGGCCTGTTGTATCTGGTTTGTTGTATCTGGCCTGTTGTGTCTGGCCTGTTGTATCTGGTCTGTTGTGTCTGGCCTGTTGTATCTGGCCTGTTGTATCTGGCCTGTTGTATCTGCCTGTTGTATCTGGCCTGTTGCATCTGGCCTGTTGTATCTGCCTGTTGTATCTGGCCTGTTGTATCTGGCCTGTTGTATCTGCCTGTTGTATCTGGCCTGCTGTACCTGGCCTGTTGGACCTGTTGTATATGTTCTGTTGTATATGTTCTGTTGTATATGTTCTGTTGTATATGTTCTGTTGTATATGTTCTGTTGTATATGTTCTGTTGTATATGTTCTGTTGTATATGTTCTGTTGTATATGTTCTGTTGTATATGTTCTGTTGTATATGTTCTGTTGTATATGTTCTGTTGTATATGTTCTGTTGTATATGTTCTGTTGTATATGTTCTGTTGTATATGTTCTGTTGTATATGTTCTGTTGTATATGTTCTGTTGTATATGTTCTGTTGTATATGTTCTGTTGTATATGTTCTGTTGTATATGTTCTGTTGTATATGTTCTGTTGTATATGTTCTGTTGTATATGTTCTGTTGTATATGTTCTGTTGTATATGTTCTGTTGTATATGTTCTGTTGTATATGTTCTGTTGTATATGTTCTGTTGTATATGTTCTGTTGTATATGTTCTGTTGTATATGTTCTGTTGTATATGTTCTGTTGTATATGTTCTGTTGTATATGTTCTGTTGTATATGTTCTGTTGTATATGTTCTGTTGTATATGTTCTGTTGTATATGTTCTGTTGTATATGTTCTGTTGTATATGTTCTGTTGTATATGTTCTGTTGTATATGTTCTGTTGTATATGTTCTGTTGTATATGTTCTGTTGTATATGTTCTGTTGTATATGTTCTGTTGTATATGTTCTGTTGTATATGTTCTGTTGTATATGTTCTGTTGTATATGTTCTGTTGTATATGTTCTGTTGTATATGTTCTGTTGTATATGTTCTGTTGTATATGTTCTGTTGTATATGTTCTGTTGTATATGTTCTGTTGTATATGTTCTGTTGTATATGTTCTGTTGTATATGTTCTGTTGTATATGTTCTGTTGTATATGTTCTGTTGTATATGTTCTGTTGTATATGTTCTGTTGTATATGTTCTGTTTGCTTCACACAATAAACATTAACTTTCTAGAGGAGAGATGCCTGCAGTGTTGCCTGCAGTGTTGCCTGCAGTGTTGCCTGCAGTGTTGCCTGCAGTGTTGCCTGCAGTGTTGCCTGCAGTGTTGCCTGCAGTGCTGCCTGCAGTGCTGCCTGCAGTGCTGCCCGCAGTGCTGCCTGCAGTGCTGCCTGCAGTGCTGCCTGCAGTGCTGCCTGCAGTGCTGCCTGCAGTGCTGCCTGCAGTGCTGCCTGCAGTGCTGCCTGCAGTACTGCCCGCAGTGCTGCCTGCAGTGCTGCCTGCAGTGCTGCCTGCAGTGCTGCCTGTAGTGCTGCCTGCAGTGTTGCCTGCAGTGCTGCCTGCAGTGCTGCCTGCAGTGCTGCCTGCACTGCTGCCTGTAGTGCTGCCTGCAGTGTTGCCTGCAGTGCTGCCTGCAGTGCTGCCTGCAGTGCTGCCTGCAGTACTGCCTGTAGTGCTGCCTGCAGTGCTGCCTGCAGTGCTGCCTGCAGTACTGCCTGTAGTGCTGCCTGCAGTGCTGCCTGCAGTGCTGCCTGCAGTGCTGCCTGCAGTACTGCCTGCAGTGCTGCCTGCAGTGCTGCCTGCAGTGCTGCCTGCAGTGTTGCCTGTAGTGTTGCCTGCAGTGCTGCCTGCAGTGATGCCTGCAGTGCTGCCTGCAGTGCTGCCTGTAGTGCTGCCTGCAGTGCTGCCTGCAGTGCTGCCTGCAGTGTTGCCTGCAGTGCTGCCTGCAGTGCTGCCTGCAGTGCTGCCCGTAGTGCTGCCTGCAGTGCTGCCTGCAGTGCTGCCTGCAGTGCTGCCCGCAGTGCTGCCCGTAGGGCTGCCTGCAGTGCTGCCTGCAGTGCTGCCTGCAGTGCTGCCCGTAGTGCTGCCTGCAGTGCTGCCCGCAGTGCTGCCCGTAGTGCTGCCTGCAGTGCTTCCTGCAGTGCTGCCTGCAGTGCTGCCCGCAGTGCTGCCTGCAGTGCTGCCTGCAGTGCTGCCTGCAGTGCTGCCCGCAGTGCTGCCCGTAGTGCTGCCTGCAGTGCTGCCTGCAGTGCTGCCTGCAGTGCTGCCTGCAGTGCTGCCCGCAGTGCTGCCCGCAGTGCTGCCTGCAGTGCTGCCTGCAGTGCTGCCCGCAGTGCTGCCCGCAGTGCTGCCTGCAGTGCTGCCTGCGGTGCTGCCTGTAGTGCTGCCTGCAGTGCTGCCTGCAGTGCTGCCTGCAGTGCTGCCTGCAGTGCTGCCTGCAGTGCTGCCCGCAGTGCTGCCTGCAGTGCTGCCTGCAGTGCTGCCCGCAGTGCTGCCTGCAGTGCTGCCTGCAGTGCTGCCCGCAGTGCTGCCCGCAGTGCTGCCTGCAGTGCTGCCCGCAGTGCTGCAGGTAACAACAACTAATATACTAACACATAACAGGCAGCGAACAACACTGTTACAGTTAATTTATTTACGTACTTACACAAGTAATTAAGGTAATCCTAAGTAATTTATTATTTTTGATTCAACTGAGACAAAAGTGAAAAAAAAATGAAATGTAGTTTAAAATAAAAACTTGAAAAGTTATTTTAGTTTACTCTAATATTTATACTATGTTTAGAAATGTTTTACTGTGGGTTATGTGGGTTTAATGTGTATCTAATGGAAAAAATGGTGGTTGAGGTACTGAAGGGTATTCTTGGGTAGGTTTGAGTTAGGTTAGGTTAGGCTAGGTTAGGTTAGGTTAGGTTAGGTTAGGTTAGGTTAGGTTAGGTTAGGTTAGGTTAGGTTAGGTTAGGTTAGGTTAGGTTAGGTTAGGTTAGGTTAGGTTAGGTTAGGTTAGGTTAGGTTAGGTTAGGTTAGGTTAGGTTAGGTTAGGTTAGGTTAAGTTAGGTTAGGTTAGGTTAGGTTAGGTTAGGTTAGGTTAGGTTAGGTTAGGTTAGGTTAGGTTAGGTTAGGTTAGGTTCGATCCCCGGTAAGGGTGTAAACATTAGGTTAGGTTAGGTTAGGTTAGGTTAGGTTAGGTTAGGTTAGGTTAGGTTAGGTTAGGTTAGGTTAGGTTAGGTTAGGTTAAGTTAGGTTAGGTTAGGTTAGGTTAGGTTAGGTTAGGTTAGGTTAGGTTAGGTTAGGTTAGGTTAGGTTAGGTTAGGTTAGGTTCGATCCCCGGTAAGGGTGTAAACATTAGGGCGAGTTTCCTTAAGACACTGCTGTCACTGTTCACCTAGCAATAAGTAGGTACCTGGGTGTTAGTGCACTGGTGTGGGTCGCATCCTGGCGACAAAATTAACCTAATTTGGCAGAAATGCTCTGCATAACAAGGGGATTTCTATATAGTATATCACTGAGGACCTGCATAATATAGGCCAGTAGGCCTTCTGCAGTGTTCCTTTATTCTTATGTTCTTACAAGCTTCATTAAGACTGCATGTCACCTTTACACCACCAGTCAAGCATAAAATACAAATGAGCTGTATAGAGGAGAGACGAGCTTATGACAACTTTTCGGCCCCACCTGTGCAAGTCGGCCCGAAACGTCGTGGTAAGTTCCTCTCTCTTATGTGCGGGTATTTATGTATTGTTCCAGTCATGGTATTGTGTGACTGGAACACCGTCACCGTCCACGAGCCGGAATCTATACCGGGTTCACTAATACCCAAAAACAGTCCCTGAAACCGGATCCGGCAGCCGTGAAACACAGTCCACGAGCTGGAATCTGGACCGGGTTCACTAATACCCCAAAACAGTCCCTGGAACCGGATCCGGCAGCCGTGAAACACAGTCCACGAGCTGGAATCTGGACCGGGTTCACTAATACCCAAAAACAGTCCCTGGAACCGGATCCGGCAGCCGTGAAACACAGTCCACGAGCTGGAATCTGGACTGGATTTATTGATACCCAAAAATAGTCCCTGGAACCGGATCCGGCAGCCGTGAAACACAGTCCCCTAACTGAAATCTATACCGGGTTCACTAATACCCAAAAACAGTCCCTGGAACCGGATCCGGCAGCCGTGAAACACAGTCCCCTAACTGAAATCTATACCGGGTTCACTAATACCCAAAAACAGTCCCTGGAACCGGATCCGGCAACTATGAAACAGTCCACGAGCTGAAATCTGGACCGGATTCACTAGTACCCGAAAAA
>NC_091377.1:7195502-7203002 GCF_038502225.1 Cherax quadricarinatus
GTGCTTGAAGTTTAGCTAAGAGGCCCTGGTGCCACACCCGGTCGAAAGCGCCAGCAATGTCCAGTGCTACCACACAGCTGACTTTGGATTCATCCAGTGACTGGTGCCACTTAGTGGAGAGGTTTAACAACAGATCAGCAGCAGAGTAACCTTTCCTGAAGCCATATTGACGATCACAAAGTAGTGAGTGGTAGTCAAAAAAATCTGTCATTTGTCTTGAGATTATTGTCTCAAGGATCTTACCAGTGATTGACAGGAGTGACACTGGTCTGTAGTTGCTGATTTCTGCTCTGCTCTTCTTTTTGTGAACAGGGACTACATTTGCCTCTTTCCATAGAGAGGGCCATTTACACTGTACTAGGCAGTGCTGAAAGATGCGAGTTAGAGGTGCTATAAGCTGGTCTGCACATCTTCTCAACAATCTTGGGCTCAACTTGTCTGGGCCCACAGCCTTTTCTTGGTCAAGTGATTTAAGAAGGAAATGCACCTCCTCCTGCCTTATTGTCACCACTGACAGTTTTGACACAGTTCTTGCAGCTAGCCAAGGAGGGTCCCTTGCTGGATCAGGAACTTGCATTTTGGTAGCAAAGTGTTCAGCAAAGAGGTCTCTCTCTCTCTCTCTCTCTCTCTCTCTCTCTCTCTCTCTCTCTCTCTCTCTCTCTCTCTCTCTCTCTCTCTCTCTCTCTCTCTCTCTCTCTCTCTCTCTCTCTCTATCTATCTATCTATCTATCTATCTATCTCTCTCGTACGACTATAATACTCATACCAGCACCTCTATAACACACAACACCTCTATAACACACCAACACCCCTATAACACACCAACACCTCTATAACACACAAGACCTCTATAACACACCAATACCTCTATAACACACAACACCTCTATAACACACAACACCTCTATAACACACAACACCTCTATAACACACCAACACCTCTATAACACACAACACCTCTATAACACACCAACACCTCTATAACACACCAACACCTCTATAACACACAACACCTCTATAACACACAACACCTCTATAACACAACACCTCTATAACACACCAACACCTCTATAACACACAACACCTCTATAACACACCAAAACCTCTATAACACACAACACCTCTATAACACACAACACCTCTATAACACAGCACCTCTATAACACAGCACCTCTATAACACACCTCTATAACACAACACCTCTATAACACAACACCTCTATAGCACAACAATTCTATAACACACAACACCTCTATAACACAATACCTCTATAACACAACACCTCTATAACACAACACCTCTATAACACAACACCTCTATAACACAACACCTCTATAACACACCTCTATAACACAACACCTCTAAAACACAACACCTCTATAATACAACACCTCTATAAAACAACACTTCTATAACACAACACCTCTATAACACAACACCTCTATAACACAACACCTCTATAACACACCTCTATAACACAACACCTCTAAAACACAACACCTCTATAATACAACACCTCTATAAAACAACACTTCTATAACACAACACCTCTATAACACAACACCTCTATAACACAACACCTCTATAACACAACACCTCTATAACACAACACTTCTATAACACAACACCTCTATAACACAACACCTCTATAACACAACACCTCTATAACACAACACCTCTATAACACAACACCTCTATAACACAACACCTCTATAACACAACACCTCTATAACACAACACCTCTAAAACACAACACCTCTATAACACAACACCTCTATAACACAACACCTCTATAACACAACACCTCTATAACACAACACCTCTATAACACAACACCTCTAAAACACAACACCTCTATAACACAACACCTCTATAACACAACACCTCTATAAAACAACACCTCTATAACACAACACCTCTATAACACAACACCTCTAAAACACAACACCTCTATAACACAACACCTCTATAACACAACACCTCTATAACACAACACCTCTATAACACAACACCTCTATAACACAACACCTCTATAACACAACGCCTCTGTAACACAACACCTCTATAACACAACACCTCTATAACACAACACCTCTAAAACACAACACCTCTATAACACACAACACCTCTATAACACAACACCTCTATAACACAACACCTCTATAACACACAACACCTCTATAACACAACACCTCTATAACACAACACCTCTATAACACAACACCTCTATAACACAACACCTCTAAAACACAACACCTCTATAACACAACACCTCTATAACACAACACCTCTATAACACAACACCTCTATAACACAACACCTCTATAACACAACACCTCTATAACACAACACCTCTGTAACACAACACCTCTATAACACAACACCTCTATAACACAACACCTCTAAAACACAACACCTCTATAACACACAACACCTCTATAACACCTCAACAAACCTCTATAACACAACACCTCTATACACACAACACCTCTATAACACAACACCTCTATAACACAACACCTCTATAACACAACACCTCTATAACACAACACCTCTAAAACACAACACATCTATAAAACAACACCTCTATAACACAACACCTCTATAACACAACACCTCTATAACACAACACCTCTATAACACAACACCTCTATAACACAACACCTCTATAACACAACACCTCTATAACACAACACCTCTATAACACAACACTATAACACACAACACCTCTATAACACAACACCTCTATAACACAACACCTCTATAACACACAACACCTCTATAACACAACACCTCTATAACACAACACCTCTATAACACACAACACCTCTATAACACACAACACCTCTATAACACAACACCTCTATAACACAACACCTCTATAACACAACACCTCTATAACACAACACCTCTATAACACAACACCTCTATCACACACAACACCTCTATAACACAACACCTCTATAACACAACACCTTTATAACACAACACCTCTATAACACAACACCTTTATAACAACACCTCTATAACACAACACCTCTATAACACAACACCTCTATAACACAACACCTCTATAACACAACACCTCTATAACACAACACCTCTATAACACAACACCTCTATAACACAACACCTCTATAACACAACACCTCTATAACACAACACCTCTATAACACAACACCTCTAAAACACAACACCTCTATAACACAACACCTCTACAACACACAACACCTCTATAACACACCAACACCTCTATAACACAACACCTCTATAACACAACACCTCTATAACACAACACCTCTATAACACAACACCTCTATAACACAACACCTCTATAACACAACACCTCTATAACACAACACCTCTATAACACAACACCTCTATAACACAACACCTCTATAACACAACACCTCTATAACACAACACCTCTATAACACAACACCTCTATAACACAACACCTCTATAACACAACACCTCTATAACACAACACCTCTATAACACAACACCTCTATAACACAACACCTCTATAACACAACACCTCTATAACACAACACCTCTATAACACAACACCTCTATAACACAACACCTCTATAACACAACACCTCTATAACACAACACCTCTATAACACAACACCTCTATAACACAACACCTCTATAACACAACACCTCTATAACACAACACCTCTATAACACAACACCTCTATAACACAACACCTCTATAACACAACACCTCTATAACACAACACCTCTATAACACACACCTCTATAACACAACACCTCTATAAACACAACACCTATATAATACAACACCTCTATAAAACAACACTTCTATAACACAACACCTCTATAACACAACACCTCTATAACACAACACCTCTATAACACAACACCTCTATAACACAACACGTCTATAACACAACACCTCTATAACACAACACCTCTATAACACAACACCTCTATAACACAACACCTCTATAACACAACACCTCTATAACACAACACCTCTATAACACAACACCTCTATAACACAACACCTCTAAAACACAACACCTCTATAACACAACACCTCTATAACACAACACCTCTATAACACAACACCTCTATAACACAACACCTCTATAACACAACACCTCTAAAACACAACACCTCTATAACACAACACCTCTATAACACAACACCTCTATAAACACAACACCTCTATAACACAACACCTCTATAACACAACACCTCTAAACACAACACCTCTATAACACAACACCTCTATAACACAACACCTCTATAACACAACACCTCTATAACACAACACCTCTATAACACAACACCTCTATAACACAACACCTCTATAACACAACACCTCTATAACACAACACCTCTATAACACAACACCTCTAAAACACAACACCTCTATAACACACAACACCTCTATAACACAACACCTCTATAACACAACACCTCTATAACACACAACACCTCTATAACACAACACCTCTATAACACAACACCTCTATAACACAACACCTCTATAACACAACACCTCTATAACACAACACCTCTAAAACACAACACCTCTATAACACAACACCTCTATAACACAACACCTCTATAACACAACACCTCTATAACACAACACCTCTATAACACAACACCTCTATAACACAACACCTCTATAACACAACACCTCTATAACACAACACCTCTAAAACACAACACCTCTATAACACACAACACCTCTATAACACAACACCTCTATAACACAACACCTCTATAACACACAACACCTCTATAACACAACACCTCTATAACACAACACCTCTATAACACAACACCTCTATAACACAACACCTCTAAAACACAACACCTCTATAACACAACACCTCTATAACACAACACCTCTATAACACAACACCTCTATAACACAACACCTCTATAACACAACACCTCTATAACACAACACCTCTGTAACACAACACCTCTATAACACAACACCTCTATAACACAACACCTCTAAAACACAACACCTCTATAACACACAACACCTCTATAACACAACACCTCTATAACACAACACCTCTATAACACACAACACCTCTATAACACAACACCTCTATAACACAACACCTCTATAACACACAACACCTCTATAACACACAACACCTCTATAACACAACACCTCTATAACACAACACCTCTATAACACAACACCTCTATAACACAACACCTCTATAACACAACACCTCTATAACACAACACCTCTGTAACACAACACCTCTATAACACAACACCTCTATAACACAACACCTCTATAACACAACACCTCTATAACAACACCTCTATAACACAACACCTCTATAACACAACACCTCTATAACACAACACCTCTATAACACAACACCTCTATAACACAACACCTCTATAACACAACACCTCTATAACACAACACCTCTATAACACAACACCTCTATAACACAACACCTCTATAACACAACACCTCTATAACACAACACCTCTAAAACACAACACCTCTATAACACAACACCTCTATAACACAACACCTCTATAACACAACACCTCTACAACACACAACACCTCTATAACACACAACACCTCTATAACACAACACCTCTATAACACAACACCTCTATAACACAACACCTCTATAACACAACTCCTCTATAACACAACACCTCTATAACACAACACCTCTATAACACAACACCTCTATAACACAACACCTCTATAACACAACACCTCTATAACACAACACCTCTATAACACAACACCTCTATAACACAACACCTCTATAACACAACACCTCTATAACACAACACCTCTATAACACAACACCTCTATAACACAACACCTCTATAACACAACACCTCTATAACACAACACCTCTATAACACAACACCTCTATAACACAACACCTCTATAACACAACACCTCTATAACACAACACCTCTATAACACAACACCTCTATAACACAACACCTCTCGCCCCATCCACCTGAAACATTTCCTACACCTGTTTGCACATTGCTTCATATTTCCTTTTTTTTCCAGTTCATACGAATGGTTTGTAAACACGCTTTTATCTCCTCTCACGACACTCGACAGTGAACAACACTAACCAACGTTGCTCCCAGACCATACATTTTCTCACTGCATTCTTGCCACTTTTATTTCCTCTAGTTTGTGTAACCTATATATATATATATATATATATATATATATATATATATATATATATATATATATATATATATATATATATATATATATATATATATATATATATATATATATATATATATATATATATATATATATATATATATATATATATATATATGCAAAACAATCATTGGGTAAAGTATTAGGTGTGTTTCACAGAGTCGGGTGTCGTCATGCGTGTGTGAGGTGTAGTCTTGACGCCTTATATGCCTTCTTTTGATGTATTGCTTTTATAGTTCCTTGATAATGTGAGAAGTCACGAAAGCGCTTGGAAGAGAAACAGGACGTCGCATTTTAGGGAATTCGCATTAAGTAACGCATTCTAATAATGCAGGAATTTGAGCGAAAGGTGACCAGAAAGTTTACTCTTCATACTGCCTCGTTACCACAAGGGGTAAAAAATCTGATAAGTCAGTGTTGTGGTTATAAGCATGTGTGTGTGGCAGTGACAGTGATTGATGTCTTCCATAAAGTTGGAGGGTGAAAATGACGATCTGGTCGGTTATAACACGGTGTGCATACACTGAGAGGTGTGTGTTTCTCAGTGTACACTGTGTATGTTATACACTGAGAGGTGTGTGTTTCTCAGTGTACACTGTGTATGTTATACACTGAGAGGTGTGTGTTTCTCAGTGTACACTGTGTATGTTACACACTGAGAGGTGTGTGTTTCTCAGTGTACACTGTGTATGTTATACTCTGAGAGGTGTGTGTTTCTCAGTGTACACTGTGTATGTTATACACTGAGAGGTGTGTGTTTCTCAGTGTACACTGTGTATGTTATACACTGAGAGGTGTGTGTTTCTCAGTGTACACTGTGTATGTTACACACTGAGAGGTGTGTGTTTCTCAGTGTACACTGTGTATGTTATACACTGAGAGGTGTGTGTTTCTCAGTGTACACTGTGTATGTTATACACTGAGAGGTGTGTGTTTCTCAGTGTACACTGTGTATGTTATACACTGAAAGATGTATGTTTTTCAGCGTAGATACACTGCAGATAAAATACACGGAAAGGTGTATATTTCTCAGTGTAAATACACTATATATGGCATACACTGAGAGGTGTATATTTCTGGATATTTCTCAATGTAAATACACGGTATATATGACATACTGAGAGTTGTAAATACACTGTATACAGTGTAAACACACTGTATACAGCATGCACTGAGAGGTGTGGTTGTATATAAGTCACCAGACACAACTTCCCAACAGGAGCAGCTGTAAAAACCTGATCACTGTGTGGGAAGTCTTAAGACCTGAGTT
>NC_091377.1:7225502-7243002 GCF_038502225.1 Cherax quadricarinatus
TCTGTCTGTCTGTCTGTCTGTCTGTCTCTCTTTCTCTCTGTCTTTCTCTCTGTCTGTCTGTCTCTCAGTCTGTCTGTCTGTCTCTCTTTCTCTCTGTCTTTCTCTCTGTCTGTCTGTCTCTCAGTCTGTCTGTCTGTCTGTCTGTCTGTCTGTCTGTCTCTCTCTCAATCTGTCTCTGTCTGTTTCTCTTTCTTTCTGTCTGTCTGTCTGTCTGTCTGTCTGTCTGTCTGTCTGTCTGTCTGTCTGTCTGTCTGTCTGTCTGTTGGTCTGTCTGTCTGTCTGTCTGTCTGTCTGTCTCTCTGTCTCTCTGTCTGTCTCTCTGTCTGTCTGTCTGTCTGTCTGTCTGTCTCTCTCTCTCTGGCAGGAAATAACACAAATATTAATCTCGACAAATGTCTGTTGATTCCTTGATTAATTCTGGCATTAAAATTCCATTACCTCAGTAAGTCATAGATGTAAATGATGCGATTTATGTGATGATCATGTGGACACTCAGCTCTAAATCCAACAATAATGAGTTGAGTGATACCTCTAGGCCTCTCGTGTTGCAGTCAGCACATCATCAGGAGCTTGCTATGTGCAGGTGAAGATTGAGAACGGCGTCTTAAACACTGTGGAAGGTGAAGGGTAAGATGTCGACGGTGCTGAAGACCCCGTTCTCAAGGTTATTGTTCCAGACCATGGAGCTGGACTCTTCTCCAGGCTGAGGAACTGACCACCTTGTTCCAGACCATGGAGCTGGACTCTTCTTCAGGCTGAGGAACTGACCACCTTGTTCCAGACCATGGAGCTGGACTCTTCTCCAGGCTGAGGAACTGACCACCTTGTTCCAGACCATGGAGCTGGACTCTTCTTCAGGCTGAGGGACTGACCACCTTGTTCCAGACCATGGAGCTGGACTCTTCTTCAGGCTGAGGAACTGACCACCTTGTTCCAGACCATGGAGCTGGACTCTTCTCCAGGCTGAGGAACTGACCACCTTGTTCCAGACCATGGAGCTGGACTCTTCTTCAGGCTGAGGGACTGACCACCTTGTTCCAGACCATGGAGCTGGACTCTTCTTCAGGCTGAGGGACTGACCACCTTGTTCCAGACCATGGATCTGGACTCTTCTTCAGGCTGAGGGACTGACTATCTTGTTCCAGACCATGGAGCTGGACTCTTCTCCAGGCTGAGGGACTGACTACCTTGTTCCAGACCATGGAGTTGGACTCTTCTCCAGGCTGAGGGACTGACCACCTTGTTCCAGACCATGGAACTGGACTCTTCTCCAGGCTGAGGGACTGACTACCTTGTTCCAGACCATGGGACTCTTCTTCAGGCTGAGGGACTGACCACCTTGTTCCAGACCATGGAGCTGGACTCTTCTTCAGGCTGAGGAACTGACCACCTTGTTCCATACCATGGAGCTGGACTCTTCTCCAGGCTGAGGGACTGACCACCTTGTTCCAGACCATGGAGCTGGACTCTTCTTCAGGCTGAGGAACTGACCACCTTGTTCCAGACCATGGAGCTGGACTCTTCTTCAGGCTGAGGGACTGACCACCTTGTTCCAGACCATGGAGCTGGACTCTTCTTCAGGCTGAGGGACTGACCACCTTGTTCCAGACCATGGAGCTGGACTCTTCTTCAGGCTGAGGGACTGACCACCTTGTTCCAGACCATGGAGCTGGACTCTTCTTCAGGCTGAGGAACTGACCACCTTGTTCCAGACCATGGAGCTGGACTCTTCTTCAGGCTGAGGGACTGACCACCTTGTTCCAGACCATGGAGCTGGACTCTTCTCCAGGCTGAGGGACTGACCACCTTGTTCCAGACCATGGAGCTGGACTCTTCTTCAGGCTGAGGGACTGACCACCTTGTTCCAGACCATGGAGCTGGACTCTTCTTCAGGCTGAGGGACTGACCACCTTGTTCCAGACCATGGAGTTGGACTCTTCTTCAGGCTGAGGGACTGACTACCTTGTTCCAGACCATGGAGCTGGACTCTTCTTCAGGCTGAGGTACTTACCACCTTGTTCCAGACCATGGAGCTGGACTCTTCTTCAGGCTGAGGTACTTACCACCTTGTTCCAGACCATGGAGCTGGACTCTTCTCCAGGCTGAGGGACTGACCACCTTGTTCCAGACCATGGAACTGGACTCTTCTCCAGGCTGAGGGACTGACTACCTTGTTCCAGACCATGGAGCTGAACTCTTCTTCAGGCTGAGGGACTTACCACCTTGTTCCAGACCATGGAGCTGGACTCTTCTTCAGGCTGAGGGACTGACTATCTTGTTCCAGACCATGGAGCTGGACTCTTCTTCAGGCTGAGGGACTGACTATCTTGTTCCAGACCATGGAGTTGGACTCTTCTCCATGCTGAGGGACTGACCACCTTGTTCCAGACCATGGAGCTGGACTCTTCTTCAGGCTGAGGGACTGACCACCTTGTTCCAGACCATGGAGCTTGACTCTTCTTTAGGCTTAGGGACTGACCACTTTGTTCCAGACCATGGAGCTGAACTCTTCTTCAGGCTGAGGGACTTACCACCTTGTTCCAGACCATGGAGCTGGACTCTTCTCCAGGCTGAGGGACTGACTATCTTGTTCCAGACCATGGAGCTGGACTCTTCTTCAGGCTGAGGGACTGACCACCTTGTTCCAGACCATGGAGCTGGACTCTTCTTCAGGCTGAGGGACTGACCACCTTGTTCCAGACCATGGAGCTGGACTCTTCTTCAGGCTGAGGGACTGACCACCTTGTTCCAGACCATGGAGCTGGACTCTTCTCCAGGCTGAGGGACTAACCACCTTGGAAATAAATGGTATAAAATACCGACACAATGGAAATATAAACACATATGCAGTATAATGTGATCCTTTATTGACTACGTTTCGCCCACACAGTGGGCTTTTTCAAGTCACAAACAGAACTACCTGGGGTGGAAGTAACGCGAGTATTTATAGTCAGGTTCAGAATGCTGAGGTCAGGTGGAGAATGCTGCATCTGATGATGTACCGAGTGGGGTTATAGTCTAAAATCTTGGGTAGCTTGGAAAGGAGATTGGATAAGTTTGTGAGCAGACCTTCTACAGTGTTCTTATGTGGGATAGCGATGAAGAAGTTTCTTGGCAAGTGGTTCAGCTATGTTATAGAAGCCACTATTCTGGTTGAAGTTGTCGGATATAGAAATAAGTGATGATTCCAGGATTCTTCGGTATTGAGTGTTGTCTTCTGTGGCGATAAGTCTTGAGTTTCTGTAGTTTATCAAGTGGTTGTGCGAATTACGGTGTTGTACGCAGGCATTCCTTGTGTCGTCAGACCTGCTTGCGTATTGGTATTCTGAAATACGTGTTTGGAGGTCCCTTGATGTTTCGCCCACGTATAACTTGTTGCAGTCATTACAAAGGATTATGTATACCCCTGCAGAGGGTGGAAGCTTGTCCTGTCTATCACTGGTAATGTCCTTGATGGTCGTGGTTGTGGAGGTAGATACTTGAAATGAGGTATTGGGAAAGATGTTGGAAACGTGTTTGGCAATGGAGTTGGTGGGGAGGACTATGTATCTCTTCCCGGCAGTGTCTTCTTCAATCCAGTTCACACTTGAAGAAGAAGTCGACAACACTCTTCCTTTCCTTGATGTTCTGCTTTGCAAAGCTGACCACGAACTTCGTTTTAAAGTCTATCGAAAACCCACCAACCAAAACGATCTTCTCCACTTTTACTCTCACCACGACACCAAAACCAAACGTGGTGTAATTATAGGCTTCTTCCTGCGTGCACTCAGAATCTGCAGCAATGAGTTCCTTGAGGAAGAATGCACTATAATTGAACAAGTATTTTCTAAACTCCACTATCCTCGTCACTTCATCAGAGACTGCAGACGACGGGCATTAAACATCTTCAACACACCCAGAGAAGACACTGCCTAGAAGAGATGCATAGTCCTCCCCACCAACTCCATTGCCAAACACGTTTCCAACATCTTTCCCAATACCTCATTTCAAGTATCTACCTCCACAACCACGACCATCAAGGACATTAACAGTGATAGACAGGTCAAGCTTCCACCCTCTGCATGGGTATACATAATCCCTTGTATTGACTGCAACAAGTTATACGTGGACGAAACATCAAGGGACCTCCAAACACGTATTTCAGAACACCAATACGCAAGCAGGTCTGACGACACAAGGACTGCCTGCGTACAACACCGTAATTCACACAACCACTTGATAAACTACAGAAACTCAAGACTTATCGCCACAGAAGACAACACTCAATACCGAAGAATCCTGGAATCATCACTTATTTCTATATCCGACAACTTCAACCAGAATAGTGGCTTCTATAACATAGCTGAACCACTTGCCAAGAAACTTCTTCATCGCTATCCCACATAAGAACACTGTAGAAGGTCTGCTCACAAACTTATCCAATCTCCTTTCCAAGCTACCCAAGTTTTTAGACTCTATAACCCCACTCGGTACATCATCAGATGCAGCATTCTCCACCTGACCTCAGCATTCTGAACCTGACTATAAATACTCGCGTTCCTTCCACCCCAGGTAGTTCTGTTTGTGACTTGAAAAAGCCCACTGTGTGGGCGAAACGTAGTCAATAAAGGATCACATTATACTGCATATGTGACTAACCACCTTGTTCCAGACCATGGAGCTGGATTCTTCTCCAGGCTGAGGGACTGACCCCCTTGTTCCAGACCATGGAGCTGGACTCTTCTCCAGGCTGAGGGACTGACCACCTTGTTCCAGACCATGGAGCTGGACTCTTCTCCAGGCTAAGATGTGTATATATAAACATACAACAGGTGTGTATATACACACAAATAACATAGGAGAGAAGCTAACATCTCTCTCCTTCGTGCGGGTTGTTTGTGTATTGTACCAGTCACGGTATTGTGCCTTTGTGTTCTGTCTTGCTGTTTATACGAACGTAAAATCCCATTAATATTTAATAAAAAATTTAATACACGATTTCTGCTCTGTATTACGGTGTATATTTACCACCTTGTATTATGCTTTTTGATGAGTCAGTTCTACTATGTATTACGGTGTATAAGTCACAGTCATCCTGTATTATGTATTACAAGTCAGTTCTGTCAACAATGAAGTTATCACTGTACACAACAGTGAGATTATCACTATACACAACAGTGAAGTCACCACTGTACACAACAGTGAAGTCACCACTGTACACAACAGTGAAGTCACCACTGTACACAACAGTGAAGTCACCACTATACACAACAGTGAGATTATCACTATACACAACAGTGCAGTCATCACTATACACAACAGTGAAGTCATCACTATACACAACAGTGAAGTCACCACTATACACAACAGTGAGATTATCACTATACACAACAGTGCAGTCATCACTATACACAACAGTGAGATTATCACTATACACAACAGTGCAGTCATCACTATACACAACAGTGAAGTCACCACTATACACAACAGTGAAGTCACCACTATACACAACAGTGAAGTCACCACTATACACAACAGTGAAGTCACCACTGTACACAACAGTGAAGTCACCACTATACACAACAGTGAAGTCACCACTATACACAACAGTGAAGTCACCACTATACACAACAGTGAAGTCACCACTATACACAACAGTGAAGTCATCACTATACACAACAGTGAAGTCACCACTGTACACAACAGTGAAGTCACCACTATACACAACAGTGAAGTCACCACTATACGCAACAGTGAAGTCACCATTATACACAACAGTGAAGTCATCACTATACACAACAGTGAACAGTGAAGTCACCAGTATACACAACAGTGAAGTCACCACTATACACAACAGTGAAGTCACCACTATACGCAACAGTGAAGTCACCATTATACACAACAGTGAAGTCATCACTATACACAACAGTGAACAGTGAAGTCACCACTATACACAACAGTGCAGTCATCACTATACACAACAGTGCAGTCATCACTATACACAACAGTTAACATTTAATAATAATAATAATAGTAATAATAATAATAATAATAATAATAATAATAATAATAATAATAATAATAATAATAATAATAATAATAATAATAATAATAATAATAATAATAATAATGATTATATTAACAATAATAAAAATAATGGAGAGTGTGGTCAGAGTATATGTCAGTAAGCTGTTGTGTCTGGGAGTAAGCAAGTGGTGGTGAGTCCTGAGACCAGTGTCTGCTAGCTGTGTCTAACTTGGTTCATATTGTACCACTCTGTGAATGTTTTAACATGGAGTGAGTGGACCAGACATACACCCCCTGGGTGTGTTTGTAGCAGTCTGGAGTGGACCAGACATACACCCCCTGGGTGTGTTTGTAGCAGTCTGGAGTGGACCAGACATACACCCTGGGTGTGTTTGTAGCAGTCTGGAGTGGACCAGACATACACCCCGTGGGTGTGTTTGTAGCAGTCTGGAGTGGACCAGACATACACCCCCTGGGTGTGTTTGTAGCAGTCTGGAGTGGACCAGACATACACCCCCTGGGTGTGTTTGTAGCAGTCTGGAGTGGACCAGACATACACCCCCTGGGTGTGTTTGTAGCAGTCTGGAGTGGACCAGACATACACCCTGGGTGTGTTTGTAGCAGTCTGGAGTGGACCAGACATACACCCCGTGGGTGTGTTTGTAGCAGTCTGGAGTGGACCAGACATACACCCCCTGGGTGTGTTTGTAGCAGTCTGGAGTGGACCAGACATACACCCCCTGGGTGTGTTTGTAGCAGTCTGGAGTGGACCAGACATACACCCTCTGGGTGTGTTTGTAGCAGTCTGGAGTGGACCAGACATACACCCCCTGGGTGTGTTTGTAGCAGTCTGGAGTGGACCAGACATACACCCTGGGTGTGTTTGTAGCAGTCTGGAGTGGACCAGACATACACCCCCTGGGTGTGTTTGTAGCAGTCTGGAGTGGACCAGACATACACCCCCTGGGTGTGTTTGTAGCAGTCTGGAGTGGACCAGACATACACCCCCTGGGTGTGTTCGTAGCAGTCTGGAGTCGACCAGACATACACCCTGGGTGTGTTCGTAGCAGTCTGGAGTGGACCAGACATACACCCTCTGGGTGTGTTTGTAGCAGTCTGGAGTGGACCAGACATACACCCCCTGGGTGTGTTTGTAGCAGTCTGGAGTGGACCAGACATACACCCTGGGTGTGTTTGTAGCAGTCTGGAGTGGACCAGACATACACCCCCTGGGTGTGTTTGTAGCAGTCTGGAGTGGACCAGACATACACCCCCTGGGTGTGTTTGTAGCAGTCTGGAGTGGACCAGACATACCCCCTGGGTGTGTTTGTAGCAGTCTGGAGTGGACCAGACATACACCCTGGGTGTGTTCGTAGCAGTCTGGAGTGGACCAGACATACATCCTGGGTGTGTTTGTAGCAGTCTGGAGTGGACCAGACATACACCCCCTGGCTGTGTTTGTAGCAGTCTGGAGTGGACCAGACATACAACCTGGGTGTGTTTGTAGCAGTCTGGAGTGAAGCAGACATACACCCTGGGTGTGTTTGTAGCAGTCTGGAGTGGACCAGACATACACCCCCTGGGTGTGTTTGTAGCAGTCTGGAGTGGACCAGACATACACCCTAGGTGTGTTTGTAGCAGTCTGGAGTGGACCAGACATACACCCCCTGGGTGTGTTTGTAGCAGTCTGGAGTGGACCAGACATACACCCTAGGTGTGTTCGTAGCAGTCTGGAGTGGACCAGACATACACCCTGGGTGTGTTCGTAGCAGTCTGGAGTGGACCAGACATACACCCTGGGTGTGTTCGTAGCAGTCTGGAGTGGACCAGACATACACCCTGGGTGTGTTTGTAGCAGTCTGGAGTGGACCAGACATACACCCCCTGGGTGTGTTTGTAGCAGTCTGGAGTGGACCAGACATACACCCCCTGGGTGTGTTTGTAGCAGTCTGGAGTGGACCAGACATACACCCTAGGTGTGTTCGTAGCAGTCTGGAGTGGACCAGACATACACCCTGGGTGTGTTCGTAGCAGTCTGGAGTGGACCAGACATACACCCTAGGTGTGTTCGTAGCAGTCTGGAGTGGACCAGACATACACCCTGGGTGTGTTCGTAGCAGTCTGGAGTGGACCAGACATACACCCTGGGTGTGTTTGTAGCAGTCTGGAGTTGACCAGACATACACCCTGGGTGTGTTCGTAGCAGTCTGGAGTGGACCAGACATACACCCTGGGTGTGTTCGTAGCAGTCTGGAGTGGACCAGACATACACCCTAGGTGTGTTTGTAGCAGTCTGGAGTGGACCAGACATACACCCTGGGTGTGTTTGTAGCAGTCTGGAGTGGACCAGACATACACCCTCTGGGTGTGTTTGTAGCAGTCTGGAGTGGACCAGACATACACCCTGGGTGTGTTCGTAGCAGTCTGGAGTGGACCAGACATACACCCTGGGTGTGTTCGTAGCAGTCTGGAGTGGACCAGACATACACCCTGGGTGTGTTTGTAGCAGTCTGGAGTGGACCAGACATACACCCTGGGTGTGTTCGTAGCAGTCTGGAGTGGACCAGACATACACCCTGGGTGTGTTCGTAGCAGTCTGGAGTGGACCAGACATACACCCTGGGTGTGTTCGTAGCAGTCTGGAGTGGACCAGACATACACCCTAGGTGTGTTTGTAGCAGCTTCGAATGTGTACGTGCTGAGTGTAGAATTGTGTAAGACAGAGTTACACACACACACACACACACACACACACACACACACACACACACACACACACACACACACACACACACACACACACACACACACACACACACACACACACACACACACACACACACACACACACACACGCAGGACTGCGTGACTGGCCGGCAGAAGGAACCATACTGGCTCATTTTAAATGCAGCAAAAACATATGCTTAATGTCAGAGTGCGAGGTTGGCATTGTTAATATTTTACAAGTTTATAGAGCTGCAGAGCTCTATTCTAGCTCTAGTATACGCACTTTATTGATAATAATGACCCGAGTATTATTTATGTAATATTTACCTCTTCTTTATTACGTACTATTATAGCAATGAATATATATATATATATATATATATATATATATATATATATATATATATATATATATATATATCTATATATATATATGTATATATATATATTTGTGTTTGGTTAATAGTAAATAATAATAATAATAATAATAATGATAATAATAACAGAAAAAGATAGGGGGTAACTACGTACATTTCCGTCAAAACAAGGACCCACTCCCATCACGGACGGACGTCTGACGAACCCGGGACAGCAGCCGCTGGCTGCCTTACACCGGTACTGGATACGGTAGTTTGAGCGCTCGTAACTATCGTTCACTACCGTAATCTTCCGTCACCGTCAAGCGGCCAGCGGGTCTTACCTCTGACAAGGACCCTAAACTGTCGTATCTTCCGCTAAGACCCCCGGAACGTCGCAGTAAATGCGGGTCTTAATCTGAAGCCAATGTGTTAAGAGGGTGAGCACATTTCGCCCAATAACGAGAAAGATTACACGATAAAACGTCGCAGTTTTAAGAACATAAGAAGGACCAGGCCAACTTGCCCATGCGAGGCAGATCCAATTCTTCTACCGGCTTAAGTCAATGCATTAACCTAGTCAGGTCAGGTCACATTCACTTAAGGAAGGAACACGGCATCTGACCTAGTAGCACAAGCTAGTCAGGTTAAACCGTGGCTGGAACAATTCTAAACTAGCACACAATACCGTGGCTAGAACAATTCATAACTAACACACAATACCGTGGCTAGAACAATTCTAAACTAGCACACAATACCGTGGCTAGAACAATTCTAAACTAGCACACAATACCGTGGCTAGAACAATTCATAACTAACACACAATACCGTGGCTAGAACAATTCTAAACTAACACACAATACCGTGGCTGGAACAATTCACAACTAGCACACAATACCGTGGCTAGAACAATTCTAAACTAACACACAATACCGTGGCTAGAACAATTCATAACTAACACACAATACCGTGGCTAGAACAATTCATAACTAACACACAATACCGTGGCTAGAACAATTCTAAACTAACACACAATACCGTGGCTAGAACAATTCTAAACTAACACACAATACCGTGGCTAGAACAATTCATAACTAACACACAATACCGTGGCTAGAACAATTCTAAACTAACACACAATACCGTGGCTAGAACAATTCATAACTAACACACAATACCGTGGCTAGAACAATTCTAAACTAACACACAATACCGTGGCTAGAACAATTCATAACTAACACACAATACCGTGGCTAGAACAATTCATAACTAACACACAATACCGTGGCTAGAACAATTCATAACTAACACACAATACCGTGGCTAGAACAATTCTAAACTAACACACAATACCGTGGCTAGAACAATTCTAAACTAACACACAATACCGTGGCTAGAACAATTCATAACTAACACACAATACCGTGGCTAGAACAATTCTAAACTAACACACAATACCGTGGCTAGAACAATTCATAACTAACACACAATACCGTGGCTAGAACAATTCATAACTAACACACAATACCGTGGCTAGAACAATTCTAAACTAACACACAATACCGTGGCTAGAACAATTCATAACTAACACACAATACCGTGGCTAGAACAATTCTAAACTAACACACAATACCGTGGCTAGAACAATTCTAAACTAACACACAATACCGTGGCTAGAACAATTCATAACTAACACACAATACCGTGGCTAGAACAATTCATAACTAACACACAATACCGTGGCTAGAACAATTCATAACTAACACACAATACCGTGGCTGGAACAATTCATAACTAACACACAATACCGTGGCTGGAACAATTCATAACTAACACACAATACCGTGGCTGGAACAATTCATAACTAACACACAATACCGTGGCTGGAACAATTCATAACTAACACACAATACCGTGGCTGGAACAATTCATAACTAACACACAATACCGTGGCTGGAACAATTCATAACTAACACACAATACCGTGGCTGGAACAATTCATAAGTGACACACAATACCGTGGCTGGAACAATTCATAACTAACACACAATACCGTGGCTGGAACAATTCATAACTAACACACAATACCGTGACTGGAACAATTCACAGCTAGCCCACAATACCGTGACTGGAACAATTCACAGCTAGCCTACAATACCATGACTGGAACAATTCACAGGTAGCCCACAATACCGTGGCTGGAACAATTCATAACTTACACACAATACCGTGGCTGGAACAATTCATAAGTGACACACAATACCGTGGCTGGAACAATTCATAACTAACACACAATACCGTATCTGGAACAATTCATAACTTACACACAATACCGTGACTGGAACAATTCACAGCTAGCCTACAATACCGTGACTGGAACAATTCACAGCTAGCCTACAATACCGTGACTGGAACAATTCACAGCTAGCCCACAATACCGTGGCTGGAACAATTCATAACTTACACACAATACCGTGGCTGGAACAATTCATAAGTTACACACAATACCGTGGCTGGAACAATTCATAACTTACACACAATACCGTGGCTGGAACAATTCATAACTTACACACAATACCGTGACTGGAACAATTCACAGCTAGCCCACAATACCGTGACTGGAACAATTCACAGCTAGCCTACAATACCGTGACTGGAACAATTCACAGCTAGCCTACAATACCGTGACTGGAACAATTCACAGCTAGCCTACAATACCGTGGCTGGAACAATTCGCTGCTAGCCCACAATACCGTGGCTGGAACAATTCGCTGCTAGCCCACAATACCGTGGCTGGAACAATTCATAACTTACACACAATACCGTGGCTGGAACAATTCATAACTTGCACACAATACCGTGACTGGAACAATTCACAACTAGCACACAATACCGTGACTGGAACAATTCACAGCTAGCCCACAATACCGTGACTGGAACAATTCACAACTAGCCCACAATACCGTGACTGGAACAATTCACAACTAGCACACAATACCGTGACTGGAACAATTCACAGCTAGCCCACAATACCGTGACTGGAACAATTCACAACTAGCCCACAATACCGTGACTGGAACAATTCACAACAAACCCACAACTCGGTGAGACAATTAGATATTTCGTGAGTTTATTAACCATCATTAAATCCCAATTCCAATTCCCAATTCCAGCTCCAATTCCTTAGATCAAGAGCTTTCAAGGAACATTTAAACAAAGATATTCGGTATATAATACCGAAACGATACAATAAAATATATGTAAATGTAATATAATGTAATATAATGTAATTTAATGTAATTTAGATGCAAATGTATGTAATTCTTTACTGTCCCGTTTGTTATTTGATAGAGTCCACAGTAAGAGCGAAACGTTGTCAGTAGATAAGAGATAAGTTATCGCGCCGTAAAACGCAACAGTAAGAGCGAAACGTTGTCAGTAGATAAGAGATAAGTTATCGCGCCGTAAAACGCAACAGTAAGAGCGAAACGTTGCCAGTAGATAAGAGATAAGTTATCGCGCCGTAAAACGCAACAGTAAGAGCGAAACGTTGTCAGTAGATAAGAGATAAGTTATCGCGCCGTAAAACGCAACAGTAAGAGCGAAACGTTGTCAGTAGATAAGAGATAAGTTATCGCGCCGTAAAACGCAACAGTAAGAGCGAAACGTTGTCAGTAGATAAGAGATAAGTTATCGCGCCGTAAAACGCAACAGTAAGAGCGAAACGTTGTCAGTAGATAAGAGATAAGTTATCGCGCCGTAATACGCAACAGTAAGAGCGAAACGTTGTCAGTAGATAAGAGGTAAGTTATCGCGCCGTAAAACGCAACAGAGCGCAATGTTCGCGGAACTGAAGGCCTCTCAAATGCGGCGCATTACTCTGATAAATGGCAGCGATTTCGCGGGAGATGCGCAAAAATTGCGCTATAAATTTCATCTATAGTGCTCATGAATTTAGTGGAGGAAACAAAGAGCTTAAAGCTCTTGTCTTGGTGGTGGTAAAGAGCGCAGGAACATCCTGGGTGAGACAAAGCTCTTGTTTTGGTGGTGGTAAAGAGCGCAGGAACATCCTGGGTGAGACAAAACTCTTGTTTTGGTGGTGGTAAAGAGCGCAGGAACATCCTGGGTGAGACAAAGCTCTTGTTTTGGTGGTGGTAAAGAGCGCAGGAACATCCTGGGTGAGACAAAGCTCTTGTTTTGGTGGTGGTAAAGAGCGCAGGAACATCCTGGGTGAGACAAAGCTCTTGTTTTGGTGGTGGTAAAGAGCTCAGGAATATCCTGGGTGATAGAGACGATACTGGCGTAACCTGCGTATAGCACAATGATTCTTATGATATTCCGGTTCGACTTGGTAAGATAAGTTAAGATAAGATAAGTCAAGGAAAGATAAAATTGAGTTTTACCTAGTAAGAACGTGTGCAGCACCGTGTTGTGTGTATGAGGGTGGTACCGTATTGTGGGGGTGTGAGATACTGTGGGTGTGTGGGGGTATTGCGTGTGTGTGGAAGTATTGTGGGTGTGGATGGGTATTGTAAGTGTGTGGGGGGGTATTGTGGGTGTGGATGGGTATTGTAAGTGTGTGGGGGGTATTGTGGGTGTGGATGGGTATTGTAAGTGTGTGGGGGGTATTGTGGGTGTGGATGGGTATTGTAAGTGTGTGGGGGGTATTGTGGGTGTGGATGGGTATTGTAAGTGTGTGGGGGGTATTGTGGGTGTGGATGGGTATTGTAAGTGTGTGGGGGGTATTGTGGGTGTGGATGGGTATTGTAAGTGTGTGGGGGGTATTGTGGTGGTATTGTAAGTGTGTGGGGGATATTGTGGGTGTGGATGGGTATTGTAAGTGTGTGGGGGGTATTGTGGTGGTATTGTAAGTGTGTGGGGGGTATTGTGGGTGTGTTTTGGTATTGTAAGTGTGTGGGGGTTATTGTGGGTGTGGATGGGTATTGTAAGTGTGTGGGGGGTATTGTGGTGGTATTGTAAGTGTGTGGGGGGTATTGTGGGTGTGGATGGGTATTGTAAGTGTGTGGGGGGTATTGTGGTGGTATTGTGAGTGTGTGGGGTAATTGTGTGTGTTGAAGTATTGTGGGTGTGGTTGGGTGTTGTAGGTGTGTGTGGGGGTATTGTGCATGTGAGGGTATTGTGGGTGTGTGGGGGTACTGTGCATGTGGGGGGTATTGTGTGTGTGTGGGTACTGTGTGTGTGTGTGGAGGTATTGTGGGTGTGGTTGGGTATTGTAGGTGTGTGCGGGAGTATTATGTGGGGGGTATTGTGGGTGTGTGGTGTAATTGTGTGTGGGGGGGGGTATTGTGGGTGTGTGGTGTAATTGTGTGTGTGGGGGGGGTATTGTGGGTGTGTGGTGTAATTGTGTGTGTGTGGGGGGGGTATTGTGGTGTGGTCAGGTCAGTATTTTTGTTGTGAAAACATTGGTATGCGGGGGGGAGAATGGAATCTTATTTTGGTAAAAACTGGTATTGTGCCTTTGGAATTTTGTTTTCAATGGTGTGGAGGACTTTGGGAGAGCAGGAGAGGTGGAAGAGGTGGGTGGAATTGTAGAATTGTTATTGTGATATTGTGATATGTCGTAGGAACTCTGTATCGTGGGGCAAGAATTGTGGAACTGTAGAATTACCATTGTAATATTGTCGTGAGGAACACTGTATTGTGGGAAGAATTGAATTGTATTTCTTTCAAGTTGGATTTGTGTAGTTCAAGTTTGGTATCTAATATCGTGGTGAAGTGAATTTACTTTTTCTAGGAGGTGGAATTGTGGAATTGTGGGACTGGTATTGTGGCCTTCTTACGTGATTTTTATGAATAATAACAGACTTGTTGGACGCCAATGTCTGTGAGTGAAGAACAGCAAACAACAGAAAGCAACAGTAACAACAACAAGCAACAGCAAGCAACAGTAACAACAGAAAGCAACAGTAACAACAGCAAGCAACAGTAACAACAGTAAGCAACAGTAACAACAGCAAGCAACAGTAACAACAGCAAGCAACAGTAACAACAGCAAACAACAGTAACAACAGCAAGCAACAGTAACAACAGCAAGCAACAGTAATAACAGCAAGAAACAGTAACAACAGCAAGCAACAGTAACAACAGCAATCAACAGTAACAATAGCAAGCAACAGTAACAACAGCAAAAGTAACAATATCAAGCAACAGTAACAAGAGCAAGCAACAGTAACAACAGCAAGCAACAGTAACAACAGCAAGAAACAGTAACAACAGAAAGCAACAGTAACAACAGCAAGCAACAGTAACAATAGCAAGCAACAGTAACAACAGCAACAGTAACAATAGCAAGCAACAGTAACAACAGCAAGCAACAGTAACAACAACAATCAACAGTAACAATAGCAAGCAACAGTAACAACAGCAAGCAACAGTAACAATAGCAAGCAACAGTAACAACAGGAAGCAACAGTAACAACAGCAAGCAACAGTAACAACAGCAAGCAACAGTAACAACAGCAAGCAACAGTAACAACAGCAAGCAACAGTAACAACAGCAAGCAACAGTAACAATAGCAAGCAACAGTAACAACAGCAAGCAACAGTAACAACAGCAAGCAACAGTAACAACAGCAAGCAACAGTAACAACAGCAAGCAATAGTAACAACAGCAAGCAACAGTAACAATAGCAAGCAACAGTAACAACAGCAAGCAACAGTAACAACAGCAAGCAACATTAACAACAGCAAGCAACAGTAACAGCAGCAAGCAACAGTAACAACAGCAAGCAACAGTAACAACAGCAAGCAACAGTAACAACAGCAAGAAACAGTAACAACAGCAAGCAACAGTAACAACAGCAAGCAACAGTAACAACAGCAAGCAACAGTAACAACAGCAAGCAACAGTAACAACAGCAAGCAACAGTAACAACAGCAAGCAACATTAACAACAGCAAGCAACAGTAACAACAGCTAGCAACAGTAACAACAGCAAGCAACAGTAACAACAGCAAGCAACAGTAACAACAGCAAGCAACAGTAACAACAGCAAGCAACAGTAACAACAGCAAGCAACAGTAGCAACAGCAAGCAACAGTAACAACAGCAAGCAACAGTAACAACAGCAAGCAACAGTAACAACAGCAAGCAACAGTAATAACAGCAAGCAACAGTAACAACAGCAAGCAACAGTAACAACAGTAAGAAACAGTAACAACAGCAAGCAACAGTAACAACAGCAAGCAATAGTAACAATAGCAAGCAACAGTAACAACAGCAACAGTAACAATAGCAATCAACAGTAACAACAGCAAGCAACAGTAACAACAACAATCAACAGTAACAATAGCAAGCAACAGTAACAACAGGAAGCAACAGTAACAACAGCAAGCAACAGTAACAATAGCAAGCAACAGTAACAACAGGAAGCAACAGTAACAACAGCAAGCAACAGTAACAACAGCAAGCAGCAGTAACAACAGCAAGCAACAGTAACAACAGCAGAAGCAACAGTAACAACAGCAGAAGCAACAGTAACAACAGCAGAAGCAAAAGTAACAACAGCAGGAGCAACAGTAACAACAGCAGAAGCAACAGTAACAACAGCAGAAGCAACAGTAACAACAGCAGAAGCAACAGTAACAACAGCAGAAGCAACAGTAACAACAGCAGAAGCAACAGTAACAACAGCAGAAGCAACAGTAACAACAGCAGAAGCAACAGTAACAATAGCAGAAGCAACAGTAACAACAGCAGAAGCAACAGTAACAACAGTAGAAGCAACAGTAACAACAGCATAAGCAACAGTAACAATAGCAGAAGCAACAGTAACAACAGCAGAAGCAACAGTAACAACAGCAAGCAACAGTAACAACAGCAAGCAGCAGTAACAACAGCAAGCAACAGTAACAACAGCAAGCAACAGTAACAACAGCAAGCAACAGTAACAACAGCAAGCAATAGTAACAACAACAATCAACAGTAACATCAGCATGCAACAGTAACAACAGGAAGCAACAGTAACATCAGCATGCAACAGTAACAACAGGAAGCAACAGTAACATCAGCATGCAACAGTAACAACAGGAAGCAACAGTAACATCAGCATGCAACAGTAACAACAGGAAGCAACAGTAACAACAGCAAGCAACAGTAACAACAGCAAGCAACAGTAACAACAGCAAGCAACACTGTTATAATGAGTCAATATTCTGACATATTGATAAAAAATGTCGAGACTGGTTGTAGTTCTGGCTTTAATTGGAGCATTGTGACTCTGTGTGTGGAGCTTTATTGTTTCACTCTGTGTGGAGCTTTATTGTTTCACTCTGTGTGGAGCTTTATTGTTTCACTCTGTGTGGAGCTTTATTGTTTCACTCTGTGTGGAGCTTTATTGTTTCACTCTGTGTGGAGCTTTATTGTTTCACTCTGTGTGGAGCTTTATTGTT
>NC_091377.1:7248002-7260994 GCF_038502225.1 Cherax quadricarinatus
AAGGAGTCATGATTTATCAGCTAATTTCGTTAATTACTCCTTGTTCGTTTAGCCCTTTTTCGTTAATCAACATTAATGATCATTTTTAGTTAGTGTTAAGAGGTATTTCTCATGTATACAGTGTTAAGAGGTATTTCTCATGTATACAGTGTTAAGAGGTATTTCTCATGTATGCAGTGTTAAGAGGTATTTCTCATGTATACAGTGTTAAGAGGCATTTCTCATGTATGCAGTGTTAAGAGGTATTTCTCATGTATACAGTGTTAAGAGGTATTTCTCATGTATACAGTGTTAAGAGGTATTTCTCATGTATGCAGTGTTAAGAGGTATTTCTCATATATGCAGTGTTAAGAGGTATTTCTCATATATGCAGTGTTAAGAGGTATTTCTCATGTATACAGTGTTAAGAGGTATTTCTCATGTATACAGTGTTAAGAGGTATTTCTCATATATGCAGTGTTAAGAGGTATTTCTCATATATGCAGTGTTAAGAGGTATTTCTCATGTATACAGTGTTAAGAGGTATTTCTCATGTATACAGTGTTAAGAGGTATTTCTCATGTATACAGTGTTAAGAGGTATTTCTCATGTATACAGTGTTAAGAGGTATTTCTCATATATGCAGTGTTAAGAGGTATTTCTCATGTATACAGTGTTAAGAGGTATTTCTCATGTATGCAGTGTTAAGAGGTATTTCTCATGTATGCAGTGTTAAGAGGTATTTCTCACATATGCAGTGTTAAGAGGTATTTCTCATGTATACAGTGTTAAGAGACATTTCTCATACATTCAGTATTAAGACCAGTTTTCGTGTAAGTCAGTGCCTGATGCGCACCTTCCCTTGTTCTGCTCAATGGTATCTAAGACGTTTCTGCTTCAAATTAATTTAGTTTGTTATTCTAATGTTATATTTTTTGTGATTTTGTCCCCAGTTCACGACGTGAGATTGTATTTTCTGACAGGTCACACTGGTGCCGCTCGTGTTGTAGTATTTACGTAAGTACTTATGATTTACAGGAGGTTTTGTAGATTCTGGGCTACTCTACGACACGGCACTTTTAACACAGTGGTCGTAGTAGTTGTAGTTATATAAGTGTTCTTCCATTTCTTCTACTATTACTACTACTGCTACTACTATTGGTATTACTATTCTCTCTCTCTCTCTCTCTCTCTCTCTCTCTCTCTCTCTCTCTCTCTCTCTCTCTCTCTCTCTCTCTCTCTCTCTCTCTCTCTGTTTCTCTCACACAACATTACAGGCTGGCCGTCCTGGCACTATCATCACCATAAGTCACTACCATAAGTCACTACCAGCTGAACTTTACCATCAGACTCACACATACATTCTATGTTGACAGATCCAGCTGTCAATAACAGCCATATGTCTGGGGCTGTCATTCTCTTCCCTCAAAATCACCCCTTTCTTACTACTACCACTATCACCACAACTATCAGCACCACCACTATCAGCACCACCACTATCAGCACTACCACTATCAGCACCACCACCACTATCAGCACCACCACTATCAGCATCACCACTATCAGCACTACCACTATCAGCACCACCACCACTATCAGCACTACCACTATCAGCATCACCACAACTATCAGCACCACCACTATCAGCACCACCACAACTATCAGCACCACCACTATCAGCACCACCACTATCAGCACTACCACTATCAGCACCACCACAACTATCAGCACTACCACTATCAGCACCACCACAACTATCAGCACCACCACTATCAGCACTACCACTATCAGCACTACCACTATCAGCACTACCACTATCAGCACCAACACAACTATCAGCACTACCACTATCAGCACCACCACAACTATCAGCACCACCACTATCAGCACCACCACAACTATCAGCACCACCACTATCAGCACTACCACTATCAGCACTACCACTATCAGCACCAACACTATCAGCACTACCACTATCAGCACCACCACTATCAGCACTACCACTATCAGCACTACCACTATCAGCACTACCACTATCAGCACCAACACAACTATCAGCACTACCACTATCAGGACCATCCCTATCAGCACCACCACTATCAGCACCACCACCACTATCAGCACTACCACTATCAGCACCAACACAACTATCAGCACTACCACTATCAGCACCATCCCTATCAGCACCACCACTATCAGCACTACCACTATCAGCACCACCACCACTATCAGCACTACCACTATCAGCACCACCACCACTATCAGCACTACCACTATCAGCACCAACACAACTATCAGCACTACCACTATCAGCACCATCCCTATCAGCACCACCACTATCAGCACTACCACTATCAGCACCACCACCACTATCAGCACTACCACTATCAGCACCACCACCACTATCAACACTACCACTATCAGCACCAACACAACTATCAGCACTACCACTATCAGCACCAACACAACTATCAGCACTACCACTATCAGCACCACCACAACTATCAGCACCACCACCACTATCAGCACCCCCACTATCAGCACTACCACTATCAGCACTACCACTATCAGCACCACCACTATCAGCACCACCACTATCAGCACCACCACTATCAGCACCACCACGACTGTCAGCACTACCAATATCAGCACCACCACTATCAGCACCACCACTATCAGCACCACCACTATCAGCACCACCACGACTGTCAGCACTACCAGTATCAGCACCACCACTATCAGCACCACCACTATCAGCACCACCACGACTGTCAGCACTACCAATATCAGCACCACCACTATCAGCACCACCACTATCAGCACCACCACTATCAGCACCACCACTGTCAGCACCACCACTATCAGCACTACCACTATCAGCACCACCACGACTGTCAGCACTACCAATATCAGCACCACCACTATCAGCACCACCACTATCAGCACCACCACTATCAGCACCACCACTATCAGCACCACCACTATCAGCACTACCACTATCAGCACCACCACTATCAGCACTACCACTATCAGCACTACCACTATCAGCACCACCACTATCAGCACTACCACTATCAGCACCACCACGACTGTCAGCACTACCACTATCACCAAACCTGATATATATCTGTTATAACACTGTCTTCTTAATAAATCCATATAGGGAGTACCATGGCTGGGTTGGTAGCGCACTCCGCTCGCACTTCCAGCTCCATGATTCGATCCCCGGTACGAGTACAAACATTAGGACGTGTTTTTTTAAGACACCTGCTGTCCCTGTTCACCTAGCAGTAAGTAGGTACCTCGGTGTTAGTCGACTGGTGAGGGTCGCATCCTGGGAACAAAATTGACATAATTTGCTGGAAATGCTCTGCATAACAAGGGACTTTGTATGTCATTGGTGTGAGCTATGGTCTGTATAAGTTGCATCATGTACTGGCAAACAACTTTTCGTAGCTATTGTGCAACATTTATGTGCCTTTATTGTGGAATGTTTTGCCAGTTAGTGGGTTCATCAGTCCAATACAGAGAGGATGGGTGGAAGTTGAGGAGGAGTTTGAGGTAATCAGTCCCAGAGCTCTTGTATCAAGACTGAGGGCTGAACACACACACACACACACACACACACACACACACACACTCACACACACACACACACACACACACACACACACACACACACACACACACACACACACACACGCACACGGCTCTAGAGCAAAACAGTTGGACTATTACGAAAGAGTTGGTTGTATAATATAGCCAGTTCATTAACGAAACAGCTGGCACTATAACGAAACAGCTGGCACTATAACGAAACAGCTGGGACTATAACGAAACAGCTGGCACTATAACGAAACAGCTGGCACTATAACGAAACAGCTGGCACTATAACGAAACAGCTGGGACTATAACGAAACAGCTGGCACTATAACGAAACAGCTGGGACTATAACGAAACAGCTGGCACTATAACGAAACAGCTGGCACTATAACGAAACAGCTGGGACTATAACGAAACAGCTGGCACTATAACGAAACAGCTGGCACTATAACGAAACAGCTGGGACTATAACGAAACAGCTGGCACTATAACGAAACAGCTGGCACTATAACGAAACAGCTGGGACTATAACGAAACAGATGGCACTATAACGAAACAGCTGGGACTATAACGAAACAGCTGGCACTATAACGAAACAGCTGGCACTATAACGAAACAGCTGGCACTATAACGAAACAGCTGGCACTATAACGAAACAGCTGGCACTATAACGAAACAGCTGGCACTATAACGAAACAGCTGGCACTATAACGAAACAGCTGGCTCTATAACGAAACAGCTGGGACTATAACGAAACAGCTGGCACTATAACGAAACAGCTGGGACTATAACGAAACAGCTGGCACTATAACGAAACAGCTGGCACTATAACGAAACAGCTGGCACTATAACGAAACAGCTGGCACTATAACGAAACAGCTGGCACTATAACCACAGAGCCAGCTGCAAATCGTTACATCCTAAAGTCCCATCTACCAGAAAGTCACTTTATCGTTGCCTCGTATAATATAATTTGTGTAAAAGTTACCTTACAATCATCGGTTAATTGTTGCTAATAATTAATTAGACGGGTGACACTGTATGCTGTGAGGTGATTAATGGAGGCCAAAGTAATTGCTGTCATTATTCTTGATAATTGCGTTGGTGAGAGGGACGGAGGGAGTTAGGGGGAGATATGATCAGGGCGTTGGTGATCCCCGGCGCATAATTACCCTGCTGGCTCGTTAGTGGGTGATGTTCGTTGTTTGAGAGATGGAATACTGATGGCTACAGCTGGTTTTAGCTTTCCTCTTTAGTTTTTGAAGGGAAACTCGGTAAGATGGTGGGAGGAATTTCTTCCTGTTATTCGTTAATAGTCAGTGAACCTTAATAGTCAGTGAACCTTAATAGTTAGTGAACCTTAATAGTCAGTGAATCTTAATAGTCAGTGAACCTTAATAGTCAGTGAACCTTAATAGTCAGTGAACCTTAATAGTCAGTGAACCTTAATAGTCAGTGAACCTTAATAGTCAGTGAACCTTAATAGTCAGTGAACCTTAATAGTCAGTGAACCTTAATAGTCAGTGAACCTTAATAATCAGTGAATCTTAATAGTCAGTGAACCTTAATAGTCAGTGAACCTTAATAGTCAGTGAACCTTAATAGTCAGTGAACCTTAATAGTCAATGAACCTTAATAGTCAGTGAACCTTAATGGTCAGTGAACCTTAATAGTCAGTGAACCTTAATAGTCAGTGAGCCTTAATAGTCAGTGAACCTTAATAGTCAGTGAACCTTAATGGTCAGTGAACCTTAATGGTCAGTGAACCTTAACAGTCAGTGAACCTTAATAGTCAGTGAACCTTAATAGCCAGTGAACCTTAATGGTCAGTGAACCTTAATAGTCAGTGAACTTTAATAGTCAGTGAACCTTAATGGTCAGTGAACCTTAATGGTCAGTGAACCTTAATGGTCAGTGAACCTTAATGGTCAGTGAACCTTAATGGTCAGTGAACCTTAATGGTCAGTGAACCTTAATAGTCAGTGAACCTTAATGGTCAGTGAACCTTAATAGCCAGTGAACCTTAATGGTCAGTGAACCTTAATAGTCAGTGAACCTTAATAGTCAGTGAACCTTAGTGGTCAGTGAACCTTAATGGTCAGTGAACCTTAATAGTCAGTGAACCTTAATAGTCAGTGAACCTTAATAGTCAGTGAACCTTAGTGGTCAGTGAACCTTAATGGTCAGTGAACCTTAATGGTCAGTGAACCTTAATGGTCAGTGAACCTTAATGGTCAGTGAACCTTAATGGTCAGTGAACCTTAATGGTCAGTGAACCTTAATGGTCAGTGAACCTTAATGGTCAGTGAACCTTAATGGTCAGTGAACCTTAATGGTCAGTGAACCTTAATAGTCAGTGAACCTTAATGGTAAATGAACCTTAATGGTCAGTGAACCTTAATGGTCAGTGAACCTTAATGGTCAGTGAACCTTAATGGTCAGTGAACCTTAATGGTCAGTGAACCTTAATGGTCAGTGAACCTTAATGGTCAGTGAACCTTAATAGTCAGTGAACCTTAATAGTTAATGAACCTTAATGAGGGATGAGTGTGAGAAGTCAGGCGATGTAAGAGGTGTTGTGAACCAGGCTAGCGTGCACTTACCAGGGGACACCCATCCTTGAACAAGGGGACACCCATCCTTGAACAAGGGGACACCCATCCTTGAACAAGGGGACACCCATCCTTGAACAAGGGGACACCCATCCTTGAACAAGGGGACACCCATCCTTGAACAAGGGGACACCCATCCTTGAACAAGGGGACACCCATCCTTGAACAAGAAGGGGACACCCATCCTTGAACAAGGGGACACCCATCCTTGAACAAGGGGACACCCATCCTTGAACAAGGGGACACCCATCCTAGAACAAAGGGGACACCCAACCTAGAACACGGGGACACCCATCCTTGAACAAGGGGACACCCATCCTTGAACAAGGGGACACCCATCCTTGAACAAGGGGACACCCATCCTTGAACAAGGGGACACCCATCCTTGAACAAGGGGACACCCATCCTTGAACAAGGGGGACACCCATCCATGAACAAGGGGACACCCATCCTTGAACAAGGGGACACCCATCCTTGAACAAGGGGACACCCATCCTTGAACAAGGGGATACCCATCCTTGAACAAGGGGACACCCATCCTTGAACAAGGGGACACCCATCCTTGAACAAGGGGACACCCATCCTTGAACAAGGGGACACCCATCCTTGAACAAGAGGACACCCATCCTTGAACAAGGGGACACCCATCCTTGAACAAGGGGACACCCATCCTTGAACAAGAGGACACCCATCCTTGAACAAGGGGGACACCCATCCTTGAACAATGGGACACCCAGTTGAGTGTCCCTGTCTACCATGACCTCCCTGCTGTCCCTGACCTCCCTACCGTCCATGACCTCCCTGCCCCCCTACCATCCCTGCCCTCCCTGCCCCCCTACCGTCCCTGCCCTCTCTACCGTCCCTGCCCTCCCTGCCCTCCCTGCCCTCCCTGGCCTCCCTGCCCTCCCTGCCCTCCCTGCCCTCCCTACCGTCCCTGACCTCCCTGCCCTCCCTGCCCTCCCTGCCCTCCCTACCGTCCCTGCCCTCCCTGCCCTCCTTGCCCTCCCAGCAAGTGCTCATTAACAAGTACCAGCGGTTACTAACTGCCTTCTAGATCAAACACTTTCTCACACACACTGAAGATGTCTGAGGTAAAGAGAGAGAGAGAGAGAGAGAGAGAGAGAGAGAGAGAGAGAGAGAGAGAGAGAGAGAGAGAGAGAGAGAGAGAGAGAGAGAGAGAGAGAGAGAGGCGTATGCGTTCTTTAGGAAGTCTTAATTGGTGTTTTCGCTCTGAAGGTTGAATTGTTTGTTTCGTGATGTGTGTGTGTGTGCTTGTGTGTGTGTGTGTGTGTGTGTGTTTGTGTGTGTGTGTGTGTGTGTGTGTGTGTGTGTGTGTGTGTGTGTGTGTGTGTGTGTGTGTGTGTGTGTGTGTGTGTGTGTGTGTGTGTGTTTGTGTGTGTGTGTGTGTGTGTGTGTGTGTGTGTGTTTGTGTGTGTGTGTGTGTGTGTGTGTGTGTGTGTGTGTGTGTGTATGTGTGTGTGTGTGTGTTGTGTGTGTGTGTGTGTGTGTGTTTGAGTGTGTGTGTTTGTGTGTGTGTGTGTGTGTGTGTGTGTGTGTGTGTGTGTGTGTGTGTACGAGGAGTGCATACAGTCATATATATATATATATATATATATATATATATATATATATGGGGAAGTGGAACAGAATTCTTCCTCAGTAAGCCATGCGTGTCATAAGAGGCGACTAAAATGCCAGGAGCAAGGGGCTAGTAACCCCTTCTCCTGTATATATTACTAAATTTCAAAGGAGAAACTTTTGTTTTTACTTTTTAGGCCACCCACCTCGGTGGGATACGGCTAGTACGTTGAAGAAGAATATATATATATATATATATATATATATATATATATATATATATATATATATATATATATATATATATATATATATATATATATATATATATATATATATATATATATATATATATATATATATATATATATATATATATATATATATTGAGCAAGGGTCGTGTCTCAGCTCCTGGCCTTGTTTCTTGTCACAGGGCCGTCAGTAACTATGTTACCAATCCTTGTGGGAGCCCACTTGTAAGACTTTCCCAACACTAACATGACTTCTGTGACAATCAGTCTTTGCATTGTCTCACTAACAGACACTCCTAGATGGTTCCCTTTTGTTCCTGGCTACACCTCAACTTTCTGGCCAAACATTTTTATTACTGGGTTTGTATCTGAGAAGGACCTGTCCAGTATGGGCCAGTAGACCACCTGCAGTGTTCCTACTATTTTATATTCTTAAGTTTCTTAAGGAACAGTGTCAAACATCTTCTTGCAGTCCAGGAATACGCAGTCCACCTATCCCTTTTTATTCCGCTTTATTTTTGGTATTTTATCAGAGAACTCCAGCAGGTCTGCGAGGCATCATTAACCATTTTTATTGTTCTTGAAACCAATTCATAAAACCGTGGCTGGGTTGGTAGCGCACTCGGTTCACACACTGAGATACGTGGTTCGATCCCCGGTACGGGTGAAAAAATTAGGACGTGTTTCCTTAAGACACTTACTCTCCATATTCACCTAGCAGTAAGTAGGTACCTGGGTGTTAGTCGACTGGCGTGGGTCTCATCCTGGGGACAAAATTAACCTAATTTGTCCAGAATGTTGCGCATAACAAGGGACTTTCTATATAGTGTGTCACTGATGTGAGCTATGGTCTGTATAAGTTGTATCATGTACTTGTAAAAATATAAATTATTATTATTATTATTATTATTATTATTATTATTATTATTATTATTATTATTATTATTATTATTATTATTATTATTATTATTATTATTATTATTATTAAGTGGTTCACCAGGCTCCTCATTATCTTCCCCACTGTATTACATAATTTCCCGTCTCTGCTAACAATGTTGCTCTCTCTCTCTCTCTCTCTCTCTCTCTCTCTCTCTCTTTCTCTTTTTGAGTCAAAAATGTCTGTGCCATCTTTCGTATCGCCCTTCCTTCCTTCTACCTTCTCTCAACCTGTATGTAAAGTAAAAGGACACAAGTGCAACTAATGTGACATTTATTGTGGCAACGTTCGTCTCCAGCTTTATCAAGCCATGTGGCTTGATAAAGCTCCTGGAGAAAAACTATTCTACTAAATGCGTGAACACATTAATTACATATCTACCCCCATATTAATCGCATAATTCTACCAACTTTATTACATTCTCTCAACCTCACTGCTTGTCGAACCTTGACTTAAATTCTTTAATGATAGAGGATACTCCTTAATCTAGGTAGCAATAGATACTTGTTCTCGGCAGATAGTCTTGTTGTGGAACTCTAGGTAGATATAGATAGTTTTAATCAGTAGACAGGGTTTGTAAGGACATTTAGGTAGATATAGATAGCTGTTCTCAGTAGATAGTCTATGTGTGGATCTCCAAGTTATCTGCTGTCTGTATTTCCAATGTGCTGCCAAGGTTCGAGCCTTCTCTAATACCTCGTCACCTCCTGCGTCACTTGTGGCAGTTGTGTGACGCCTGGATTCGTCGTAACTAATCCGTCGCCTGCGTCGTTTGTAGCAGCTGTGTGACGCCTACAGCCGTCACAAGGACCGCCTCACCACCGTCATTACAGCACTGAGACTAATGAGGTGGCAAAGAAATTGAATTTTTCAGTGCTGTGTGCAGCGTAAAGTACTTCCTGGGCTACCTTCCAGCCGGGTACAGCCCCTCTCTCTCTACCTTAGTAATAATGGGAAAGTTACTTTAGAATTAGAGTAAGCAGGTGATATTACAATATGCAAATCAACCACTGTGAAAAATTAGTGAATTTCCAAGGGCTTTCGTGATTACTCACTGTATCAAGGTACTGGTCCTTGATAATGTGATAAATCACGAAAGCCCTCGGAAATTCACTATTTTTTCACAGTGGTTGATTTGTACATCTCTCGGTGTATATATACTGAGAGATATACACCTCCCGGTGTATATACACTTAGGATATACACCTCTCTGAGTATAAACACTAGAGAGATACACTTCTGTATTCAGGGCACTCGTGGTCCAAGTCATCTGTGTTTAACGTAGTGAAGTCAGTGAAGAATTTAACTTTTACGTTCCTGAGATTCAGTTGACTTTCGTGACCCCTGGGTAGTTTGCAATGCTGTGTTATCGTTCGTGTTGCACACGAAAGCATCTAGCCCAGGGTACCTGTGGCATGCGTGCCAAAGGTGCCACGCAAGACAATCTTCTTGGCACGCAGCATTCATTCTTAATTCATTTAGATGAAGGCAGAATGAAGGCTGGTTGGTTAATGGGGGTTTAAAACCTATCCACTGCACTAGGATCATTAAGAGTACACATTAACCACCTGTCAAGAATACCTTAGTCCCTATAATAAGAATTAAGGTAAACTTGTATATACACTGAGAGAAATACGCCTCTTGGTGTATATATCACGAGGGAATATATATATATATATATATATATATATATATATATATATATATATATATATATATATATATATATATGCAAAACAACCACTCTGAAAGAATAGAAATTCCAAGCGCTTTCGTGACTACTCACATTATCAAGGAACTATGAAAGTAAAGCATCCAAGGAAGCTATATAAGGGGTCTGGCCAGCACCTCACTATCAGATCCACAACGGTTAAACACCTGACGCGCCGACCCAGCTTGGATAGGTCCCTTTGCACAACTCACCCACAAACTATTCTACCCAAGAAAATTAAAAAATTATTTGTCCAGTGTATTATTAAATTCTTTCCAAATTCTATTAATTATAAATGGATCTAATTTATATAAACCAAAGGAAATATTCATATTATTGTCAAAACTGCTTTTATGAAACAAGATTCAATTATATTCCTGTCGACCATGGACTTGCTTGATACTACTTTCTCAACTTTTTGAAAATCAATTGGATGGTTAAAATCTTCTTACATGAATAAATAGAGCATTGGAATCTCGTCCAGTTCTAATGCTATATTTATGTTGTTTTAATCTTAGTTCGAGATTTTTACCAGTTTGACCGTAATAAACTTTATCGCAAATTTTACAAGGAATCTTATAGACACATCCATCAGCATTTTGGGGGAATTCTTTATCAAAAGTTTTTTTTACTGTATCAAGATTTTTGAATACAACTTTAATATTAAAAGTCTTAAGAAGAGAAGGCATATCAACCAAGTTTTGATGGTAAGGGAGGAGAACCAACATATTAATTTTAAAAATTTTCTTGGGTAGAATAGTTTGTTGGTAGGTTGTGTGAAGGACCTGTCCAGTTGGGTACACGCATCAGGTGTTTAACCGCGTGTGGGATCTGATAGTGAGGTGCTGGCCAGACTATATAGCTTCCTTGGATGCTTTACTTTCATAGTTCCTTGATAATGTGAGTAGTCACGAAAGCGCTTGGAATTTCTCTTCTTTCAGAGTGGAATTGTTTTGCATATTCTGAAATCACCTGTTTACTGTGATCTTATTGCATATATATATATATATATATATATATATATATATATATATATATATATATATATATATATATATATATATATATATATATATATATATATATATATATATATATATATATATAGCAAGCGGATGTATCTATAAACAGTGTTGTGTCGAAAGACAAAGTATCAACACTACAATATTGATCTGCGAGTGTTCTGGAAGAGGCGCTACCAGCAGCCTCACTTCAACACTCTCTGGATACGGACGGGAGATGACGGGAGATGAGCGGGAAAAAAAGACAGTAAAACGATACAAAAATTGGGAAATCTGGAAAATGGCCAGAGTGAAAAATGGTTTTGATTCGCCGAAGAACAGAGTTTGGTCAGAGAATGGAGATTAGTGGACGGAGGATCGAACCTACATCCCCCATTTCGTTGACTAACCCTCAGGGGTTTAGAGAGATCGCTAAACTAATGGGGAGATAAAAACGTATGGGGTAGTACAACCCATTACAAGAAAAAACCCTTCCCCCTATTTTTTAAGTTAATGGAGGAAATAAAAACCACAGGGCCGTAATTTTTAAGGTAATGGGAAAATAAAAACCCATAAGGCCATATGGCTCCTGACAAGAAAACCCCAATTTTTTTAAAATTAATTGAGAAGCTAAAACCCATAGGATCATAGAGCCCATAAGAAAAACCTATAAAAACCACATAACTTAAAACATTAATTAACCCAATCATAAATGAATTAATCAAAAATATTTAATTCTTTTTTATGAGTGGGATGTTACGTGGAGGTTTAATGACGTGACTGACTGGCAACGTAATTCCTAATTCAATATCATTTTTTAAATGTCAGTCAAAAGGCCACAAGTGCAACATGTGACATTTATTATGCAACGTTTCGCTCTCCAGGAGCGAAACGTTGCCATAACGACTTGACAAACCCAGGTACCTTTTTTTTTTTTTTTATAGTGAGGGTGAACAAGGGGCAGTCTCGACCTATCCTGGGCAGGTGAATAGGATTATCAACCTATCGAGGAATATAGAGACAGACAGTATAATAACCTATAAGATATGTCAAGATATCTTATTAATTAAAGTAAGATATCAGATATATTAAGAAAATTTCCTAAATCTGCTTGTAAGAGATACATGAACTATTGATATAAATCCAGATGTACTTCTGGTAACCCTTTTGGAGCCTAGTACCTAGGCCTATTGTGTATCCATATGTTCTTAATGGGGAATATAGAGATAGAAAGTATAACAACGTATGTGATATGTCAAGATATCTTATTAATGAAGGTAAGATACCAGTCCACAGGATGGATATGTGATACGCAGTAAA
>NC_091377.1:7261094-7328594 GCF_038502225.1 Cherax quadricarinatus
ATTAAAAGAAGAAGGGAAGTAACCCCGGAAAAGGACTTGCTACCTCAAGTCCTAATGGAAGGGGATTCCCCTTCTAAACAATAACACCTCTCCCCTCCTCCCATCCCATCAATCATCACTAGATCTTCATTAAAGGTAAGTGTCAATTATTTTATTGTTATTGTTCTATTGCATTAAACTTAATATTCCATGTAGTAAAATTTTTTTTTTTCATACTTTTGGGTGTCTTGCACGGATTAATTTGATTTCCATTATTTCTTATGAGGAAAATTGATTCGGTTTTCGATATTATCGGTATTCGATGAGCTCTCAGGAACGGATTAATATCGAATACCAGGGGCCCACTGTAATATGGCTCTGGGCCGCATTAAATATTGTATAGCTATGTAGGTAGGTGTAGCCCAGGCGGGCTACATCTACGGCTACCTGCACCTGACTTTATACAAATACAGCCTCTCCTCACTTAGCTATGTACTCGTTTACCAACACCTCGGACTTACGGCGGGCTTTCTGACCGGTATTCATACCTAAATTTAAGTGTATATTAGAGCTGATTTTCTCTACATACTGTATTCTGTTTATTTCATTATACAGTACACTACTATATAAACATTTAAAAATATACCAGAAATGTTATATATAAATGGTGCAAAGGTGGCATTAAAACAGTACCAAAGATGGTTGGCACAAACTCTCTACCATAATAGTATGCTCTTCACTTAGCGACAAATTTGTTTAACGATATGGTCTTAGGAACGGAACTCGTTAAATGAGGAGAGGCTGTAAATACTACTCACTTCTCATTCTACATTAAGACTACACATATTTTAAGGTAAATAATGAGTGTGCTGTATGTGTATTTTATCTCTCTGGGCTGCTTTAAATATTGTATATTAAGTTTGGGATAGGAAGCCAGGGCTACCTACATCTGACTTCCTACAAATAAGTACTGTACTACCGGTGCACCTCTAGCCCTACATTAAGACTACAAATATTTTAAGGTAAGTAATGAATGTACTGTGTATATATTTTACTTTTTATTGTGTTTTTTAATGCCTAGTTCTATTACTAGCTTAATATAAGTTAGTGTAAACTTGTTGTCTGGCATTTATATGCATTTATTAGTGGAAAAATGGCATTCTGCTTTCTGGCAGTAGCCTGGAACCTAACCTGTCATATAAGCGGGACCCTACTGTATATCGCCAAGGCAAGACGACTGTTTTTGCCAGCAGTGTGCTCACATCACAGCTCGGATTACCCTCTGACTGCAGATGAGCCTGGCCTCCGGGAGTAGAAAGATTCTTGAACTCTTCAAAGGTATATTATCAAAGGTATAGAGTGTAGGCATTACCCTTCCAACCTCCAGGATTTTAAGTTCTGTTAACTGGTTTCCCTATATCCTTTCATAAAATGTTACCTTGCTCACATTCCAAGAGTACCACCATTAAAAACCATTTGTCTTCACTCCAAACTAACACACTCACACAAGCCTGCTGACACCTCTGAAATTTTAAGCCTTCTTTACCCCCTCCCTCCAGTTGTTTCTGTTTTTCTTTTTGAGTCTCCCTGGTTTGGTGGGATATGGCCAATTTGTTTTTTAGAAAAAAAAAAAAAGGATCAGACTGCCTCAGCAAACTCTGCTCAGCCCTTTGATTATACCCTTGGTAACTGCATCCCCCACACCACCTTTTAATATCTGCTTTCCAAACCCTGCATTATATCCACACCACACATTGATTTCATACATGATTCATCCACTACCTTTAGCCTCTTTGCTGCAGTGATCCAAGCCCATGTGCTATATGAGTACGATTGATTCTATTATCTAATTGTGAACATGGTTTGTTCCCAAAAGAGATATATAATTTTTTTTCAGCAATGAGGGTGAGTGTGTTGTCAGTCATCTTTGTGTGGACATTTTTGAAGTACGTTATTCCCTCTTGTGTGTATTAACACAGGATCTGGTCCTAATACTAAAAAGGTTGTGCCATTAACAAAGAATGTGTGTTTCAGATGCTAGGTAATATTAGGTAGGTCATTAATATAGATCAGAAAAGAAAAGGATCCAGAATGATACCTTGGGGACACCAAAGTTTATGGGTAAGATGCTGAACAAGGTGTTATTTATGGCTACTGAACTTGTAAATATTTTTTCAAGCACTAATTATAATACAGTATATGCATACTGTATTATGAATGTTTTGGTTTCAGTGGGTCATACACTTGTGGCTGTTAATGGGATCAAAGTTACTGGGCAGCAGCTTGACGATGGCCGAGATGCTCTTGAAGTTCTGGCTGATGAAACTAATTACCCCATTAACCTTAAGTTTGCAAGACCCAAGCTCACAACTAATGAGAAAATCTTTCAGGTAATAATGCTCTATATTTGCAATTTATTCTCTAAAAATATCTTTTAATTTTAAATGCAGTATTTTCTGTTGTTGTTGCAGTTTGCATGTGCACAATGTTCCCTGTCTTCCATTGTTATTTCATCACTACTTTCTCAGTAGTTCTTACACAACATTATATGTAGAAGTTTCCTGGTGATTTACCTATGACCTGTTTTGATGGTTCTATTTTCTTGGCCAGGCTAGGGACCAAGCCTCCCTGTTAAGTGCTTGGTCAACAAGGTTGTTGCTATTGGTGGCCTTCTGAACCACATATCGATCACAGCCTAGTTGCTTTAGTGCAGTGTGGAGATAGTGATGATTATGTGTAATGATTGCAGCTAAACATATCCATATTACTGTTGATGAGTAATTCAAAAGGCTTTTTTTTTTTAATGTGATAATTTCTTTTGTTTTACATGATGGTAGGATTGCTGGTGTCTTTTTTTCTATCTCACAAACATGCAAGGTTTCAGGTACGTCTTGCTACTTTTACTTACACTTAGGCCACACTACACATGCATGTACAAGTATACGTATACACCTACCATCAGACTTACGACCTGCTCGACATACCACCACTCGACTTATGACCGTGTTTTGTATGCCAAATTTCTGGGAAATAAGCAACTGTTTGTGATGTACACAGTGTTTATCCTAAACCTTACAGTATAAAACACAGTACTAACAGCATAAAAAGTAATGTAAAAAATGAAATACCAGAATAAAACAATAAAATAAAGTCATTAAAAACGTGATGTTGATATTCAGTAGTAAGGTTCAACTTGCGTCCATTTTGACTTGCGACCAGTTGGTCAGAACCAAGCTCAGCCGTAAGTCGGATGGTAGGTGTATACGTATACACATCCCTCTTGCTTTTCTTGCTAGTTCTTGTTCTTGTTTATTTCCTCTTATATCCATGGGGAAGTGAAACAGAATTCTTCCTCCATAAGCCATGCGTATCGTAAGAGGTGACTAACATGCCAGTAGCGAGGGGCTAGTGGCCCCCTCTCCTGTATACATTACTAAATTTAAAAAGAAAAACTTTCGTTTTTCTTTTTAGTTCACCCTGCCTCGGTGGGATATGGCCGGTTTGTTGAAAGAAGAATTTCTTTTGAACATGTGGGATACCAGGTATTTCTTGCTACTTCTGTTTGCACTGCCTGGTTGATCAGGCCCTGATCCACCATGAGGCCTGGTCACAGACCGGGCCGTGGGGGCATTGAACCCCGGAACTCTCTCCAGGTAAACTCCAGGTAAACACTTAGGTGACACTATACATGCAAGTACATGCATATATATTTAAACACTAATCTGGGTTTTCTTCTATATTCTTAATATTCAAAAATCTCTATGATATTCCTCATGACTCAAGAAATCGTAATGACACGATTGCAAATAAACCATACCCCCGGCCGGGATTGAACCCGCGGTCATAGAGTCTCAAAACTCCAGCCCGTCGCGTTAGCTAGCTGGTCTAGTGGCTAACGCGACGGGCTGGAGTTTTGAGACTCTATGACCGCGGGTTCAATCCCGGCCGGGGGTATGGTTTATATTCCTCATGTCTGGCTAAATTTTTTCAAAAATTCAGTGTTCATAAAAGGGCCAAACTCTCCAGAACCACTGACTCGACCAGCCTATTCAAAACTACCATTAATAAACACCTTATCTCCCTAACTCACCCCATCATCAGTTAACTGTGTGAAAACCACACATGCTATTCTCAGTATCATGAACACCTCCAAAACAAAATAAACTTGCTCTCATTATCTGTAATTCTCCCAATTTTATACTTTCACCCAATTGACTGTAAATATAAAATACCTAATCTTAAGTTAGTCCTAAGTTTGCCTGAAATACTCTGACAATATAGGAGCTGTCGATTATAGAAACAGTGTATCGTGCCAAGATAAAACCATTCCCATTACTAAATTATATTAATTATAATAATGTTATATGTTTTGTTCTACCTCACTGTTATCAATCTTATTAATGTTAAACTTTTTAGTTACCTAACTTTTATGCTAATATGCAATAATAAACACGTATTAAAATCATCTGCTCCATAACCAGTTGTCAGTATAGAATAGTCTGTAAAAATTAGGATTAGTCTGCCTGAAATGCCTAGACATGCTAGTGCCTTTCTTTGTAATTAATATCTTATAATACGTAAACCACACATTGTAAGCTTTGCAAGGAAATCAATTTTCAATAGTTCTTGCTCTTCTTTATTTCCTCTTACTTCCGTGTTCCCGGGAATTGGACAGAATTCTTCCTCTGTAAGCCATGCATGTTGTAAGAGGCGACTAAAATGCTGGGAGCAAGGGCTAGTAACCCCTTCTCCTGTATAAATTACTAAATTTAAAACAAAAAATTTCTGTTTTTTCTTATTAGGTCACCCTGCCTTGGTGGGATACGGCCGGTTCATTGAAAAAACAAATTCTGTTGAGATAAACATGTATTAAATAAGCTACATATAACTACACTCACAATTTTTAAAAGAGTTCAAGTTCATTTTGTGGATTTTTTTTTTTTTTTTTGAGTTTATCTACCAGCAAAAGCTTGTCTTCCAGTTGCCAAGGTTGTCAGTTCATAGTAATGAACTGTCTTAATGGTGTTCAGCTACATATAGAGTACTTTTTCTGGCTTCTGCTTGACATAGTAAATACAGCTTTCCGAAGAAATATTAGAAAGAGGGTTGTATTATTTGTGATTGATGTTAAAATGTGCAATGGCTATAAATATGAAGTTCAGTATTGTACAGTTCAGATAATGCAAGGGTTATATTCCTGAGAATCAGCATGTAATATAAAATCACATTATACTCTAGTTAATTTCCAGACAACTCCCCAGTTAACATCCCTCCCCTTCCAAAATTTATTGCTATGTTACTAGATTAAAATTACTACAAGACAACTTGGATTATATTCTGGTGTTGGGTACTTTTTATGTTTGAAGAGTGAAGATTGTTAGTGTAGATGGTCTGGGTTGAGTAGAAGGCTGGGCTGTGGTTCATGTTGATGTGGTTTGAGTTGTCAGTGGTTGATGTTTGCATTAGTGTTCCAGTATTCTGTAATGCATCTGTCTGCTTTACCTTACAGTACATTATCGATCTGATGGTAAGGCATCATTGCTTGCCCCAGATTCTTATTCGGAATGATGATTCTAGATATACCAGGATAATTTTCAATTAGAAAATCTACAATTTCACCAATAACGTGGAATTTCTCGTGTAACTGCAGCAGTGTTAACTGTTTATTCTCATCCTCTTCTTTTATCTGCCTTTCTCTCTTCCCTGGAAATTGAGCTCCAGCAATTGTTCTGCACCAGTTCTATGTCATCCTCTTCTAACAGTTCATTTATGTCATTGTCATGCATATCTTCAAAGACCTTGTCTCTCACAGTCCTTGCCAGAGTCACAATGTAATAATTTTGGTAGAATTACCAATAATATGTTAGGTAAAAGGACACAAGTGCAACTAATGTGACATTTTATTGTGGCAACGTTTTGCTCTCCAGGCAACGTTTTTGCTCTCCAGGAGAGCGAAATGTTGCCACAATAAAATGTTGCATTAGTTGCACTTGTGTCATTTTACCTAATGACAGTCACAGTATCTTGAACTTAACTTGCTACCAAGGAAAAACTAGAGGCATTATTTCCCACAAAAGGCACTTCATCCTATGCCAGCATTAGGTGTGTAAGTGCATTTGCAATGCTAAATTTATGCCAGAACTCTGGCACATCGTTGCTATGACAAATTTTTGCATTACCTTGTGTATAGTGGCAGTTTCCATATATATATCCTGATATCTCCTTGATATATTGGTAGTTTCTCTGTATATCCAGATATATTATTATTAACCAAGATGCAGTGCCGTCATAACAATAAATGCTAGGCTAGGACTTACATTCTAGATAGGATGGTCCACCTCACCCGGAAACTGGTAATAATAAAACTGTACCTTAGGGAAATGAATACATTCTCCAGACAAATATTGTCTTTCCTAGGAGGAAAAGAGAAGATTTAACTGGTGCATGTAACACTTGCATGATGTCCAATTTTTCCCACATTATACCAATTATTTTGGTTGCTATTTGAAAAGTGTTGCAAGAAAATTGCACAATATGGAGTCATAATCATTCAAAGGGGTCACATGGAAAAGATAGCTAGACACCCTCGTTTTGTTTATATTATACTCAGTAACTCTTGCATAATGTGGTTGCTTTTTAACTAAGATAAACTAAATACAGCTTCTCCTCACTTAGCGACGAACTCATTTACCGACAACTCGGACTTACGACAGGTTCCCTGACCACTGCCACCCTTCATCGCTGCCTTGCTCCATCACTGCTTCACTCCATCACTGCCTCCCTTCATCACTGCTTCACCCCATCACTGTCTTGCTCTATCACTGCCTCACTCCATCACTGCCTCACTCCATCACTGCCTCACTCCATCACTGCCTCACTCCATCACTGCCTCCCTTCATCACTGCCTCACTCGATCACTGCCTCACTCGATCACTGCCTCACTCCATAACTGCCTCCCTTCATCACTGCTTTGCCTCATCACTGCCTTGCTCCATCACTGCCTCACTCCATCATTGCCTCCCTTCATCACTGCCTTGCTCCATCACTGCCTCACAGTGATGCATACCTAACTAGATTTCCTCTATTCTGTTTATTACATTATACAGTACACTACTATATAAACATTTAAAAATTTACTAAAAATGTTATAAATGGCACTAAGGTGACATTAAAACAATATCAAAGATGGCTGACATAAACCCACTACCATTATAGTATGTTCCTTGCTTAGCGACGAATTTGTTTACTGACGTGGTCTTAGGAACGGAACTCCATCGATAAGTGAGGAGAGGCTGTATTAAAGTCTAATGGGTGCCCTGTCCTAATAGTAGCATGGTAAAAACACAAACACCTCTGATAACTGGCTTCAAAACAGGACTCTTTAAAAAAAAATAAAAAAATGAAACACATAATAATTGATGGTACTCTCCCATAAATGAAGCCGGTTGTTAGACTGACTCGTAGTTGCTTTATTCTTTTTTTTTTTTAAGTATAAATTGTTATACATTTGTTTATCATTCATTCAAATACTGTATAATAATATAACTGTGTATCTTTTAAAATGACGATTTTAAGCACCAAGAATTACCATTGCAAGACTGGTTACTCTGTTGATTGTTCCTGTTTTTCCAGGCTTCAATGTTTTATCCTCTCTATGCTCTGGCATGTCAGCTGAGTCCAGAACAGCGAAGCTCAGGTATTGAGATCTTGGAAGCTGACAATTTCAGAATGAACTGTTTCCAGACACTTACTGGTATGTTTCTTTTGGCTTTCTGTCTAAAATTTTCATTCAGACACTACAGTATTTGCTAATTTTCTTGCATGCACTATAAAATTTGTTTTTTCTTTCAGTGGAATTATCAAAATGCAATGAAAGTTTAAGTTTTATTAAGTTTAATGAAGTGGAGCTTCAGATGTTAAGATTGTTGACCCTGGTATTCCATAGACACAAAACCCTTTGAAGGGGATGCCTTGATGCTAGTGAAAGGCTCTTGATCCAGGGAATTGGAACTACCCTCTTTTTCTTTATTTTGAACTATTACTTCTCATTATCTGGGCTCTATATTACCCTTACAGTTATTAACATTTCCCTATGAATATAATACATATGAATATAATACATATGAATATAATATATACAATATTTTACTACATGTAAACTACTTACAGTGGACCCTCCCTTTTCGTCGATCTCTGTTATCACTGATTTTTGTTTTTGTCGACTTTTTTGTCAATACACACGTATTTTGGTTCTGTTTTCGTTGATTTCCCCGGTTTTTGTTGACATGGAACCTGTCCAATACCCAGCGTGCAGACAAAGCCGCCACCCACACGAATTCACAGGCAGTGTTGCGTTGTTTTTCGGCAAGTTAACATATCTTGCCAGGTCATCCAAAACATTTCGTATTAATCCATTGTTTCTGGCACTTGTTTATTGTGTGTGGCTGCTAAATAAGCCACCATGGGCCCACAGAAAGCTTCTAGTGCCAGCCCTTTGGTAAAGAATGTAAGAAACACGATAGAATTCAAAAAAAAGTTTGTAGAAAAATACAAAAGTGGTGGTGGTGGTAGAGGGTGGTAATGATTGTGGTAGAGGTTGGTAGTGATGGTGGTAGAGGATAGTAGTGATGGTGGTAGAGGGTGGTAGTGGTTCTGATGGTAGTAGAGGGTGGTAGTGGTTGTGATGATGGTAGAGGGTGCCTTTTTCAATGATTCAGCGATTCTACTAACTCCTCCAATGTTGTTGGAGTTATATAGGGCTACTGAAAACTCTGCCTCCTCTGTTGCCTCTGCTGCTACCTTCACCACCACTATGTACGGCTTATGCTCTGTGGCCCTTATACACCCAACAACAACAACAGAACACCTCTTGTGACATACATAATGACTTATTTTATTCATTCATATTTCTATGTTATTAATATTGTTTATTATGTCATATTAGTTGAATTGTGATAAATAAGCCGTAGAGTTGATATTAGTGTCATATTCTCCAACAATGTTCATTTATACATTTTATTAGTGCTTTATATTTATTTGTCATTCTTTTTTTTGCATGTAAATCTATATTTAAGCTAGGGAAGTGACCCCTGATAAGGACTTGGTACCTAGAGTCCTTATGGAGGGGGATTTCCCTTCTAAACAATAACCTCTCTTCCCTCTCCCCTCCTCCCTGTCTTCCATCCATCAACAACAGCCTTCAATAAAGGTAAGTGTCATGTTGAATGTTCATTCTTTTGTGCATGTAAATCCATCTTTAAGGTAAAAAATTTTTTTTTGTTAATACTTCTGGGTGTCTGGAACAGATTAATTGAATTTACATTATTTCTTATGGGGAAAATGATTTCCGTTTTTGCCGATTGCTCTGGAACGGATTAAACACGAAAACTGAGAGTCCACTATATTGTATACTGTGCAAAGAAATAAATTTTTGAATTTTGAATTTGAATAAAAGAATTCTCATTCCAAATCAAAAAACATTTTCAAACTCAACATAACAATTTTAGTAGAAGATAGAAAAAGATAAGAGGAAAAGTTGGACTGAGACATCATCATAAGTTTCCCTCTCTCCTAAATGTGGGTTATTTGTGCTTTGTTCCAGTCATCGTATTGTGCCTTTTTGTTCTTTAGGGGACTTTTGTGAGGCTGTGTAAGTTATGTTTGTACATGGCTTGAGTAAATAACCATGCAGATGTTCTTTTTATGGTAGTAACACTTGGGGCGGGTAACATACTGGGGTGAGTAACTCAAGTTTCCCTTCATAGAGCAATAAAATACCTTCAGAGATGAGATAGAGTATTGCTGCAGGGCGATGACATGCACCAGATCAAAGATCCTGTTGTTTTGTTCAAAGATTATATCCTAAGAAAAATTATTGTTCATCTTGCCTGACCAGTGCCTTTGCTGTGACTGGCATCCTTTTGGTGTCCTGTCCTGTACCAGTGATCATATGTGTTTTGCAGGTGATTATCAGCAGTGTACCTTTATCAAATGCCATACTGAAGTCCATATACACAGGCACAGTATGTCTTGTCATTGTCTACTTCCTAAAGTACCTTGTTAAAAAATGGTTAGTAAATTTGTAAGGAAAGAATGCTTCCTTGTAAAACTGTGCTGAGATTCAACACTCAAGAAGCTTCCTTGCTACCTGGGAGGGTGGTGCCCTGGCCACAACACTTTGTATGTTTTGCTAGTGTGTCAGGACTAAATTGTATTTTAGTTTCTGTTGCTGTCCTTGTTGATTTTATTGATTGTTTGGTGATTATGCACATGGTGTCTTGGGAAAGATTTAGCCAGTGTTATTACCTATCAATAGCCACAGAAGCAGAGTTGTACTCATGATGTCTGATTTTCATTGTTAAATTTATCATACAATTGTTCTTAAGCTCCTGTCATTGTAGCTTTTGTTATCTAATCCTTATGTACCATTTCATTATTCTGCCACTTTGTAAAAGCTTTTTAGTATCCTTTCATTACTACTTTTTCTCTCTTCATTGTTAAAGCTTCTTGTAAATCATCTCATTGGTAAGTGTTCATCATATGCTTTTCTGTGGTGATAGTCCTGGAGTGTCACCACTCTCATCCTCAGTAAGATCCATCATTGTCTTTGTGTTCAACATTGGATCCCTTTTGAAGATTGAGACACTTATGCAGCACATGGGAATCTTTATTCAGGAAACGTTTCGCCACACAGTGGCTTCATCAGTCCAATACAAAGAGGAAGGCTTCCTCTTTGTATTGGACTGATGAAGCCACTGTGTGGCGAAACGTTTCCTGAATAAAGATTCCCATGTGCTGCATAAGTGTCTCAATCTTCAACTTGTCGGTTTTTCAAACCATTCATCACATTGGATCCCTTTTGTTACTGCTCACTTATTTTGACCAGTGTTAGCTGGGACCCCTGCAGTGCTTCAAGACTTCATTGACCAACCTTACTCTGTACATTATACTAATATGTACCTCTCTATGTGTACTTCCTCAGCTAGTACTTTCCTTTGCTGGGGCCCATGAGCCCTGAGACTTTCTTCAGGATTATGGCAGTCTTTACTGCTCTTTTAGGTTTCCTTTAAAGGGTAACTATTCACTCTAGTTTGTCCACAAGCCTTGTGGTACCTGTACATATGAGAGGTTTTGGGGATTCTGCTACACTCAGTTTGGCCTAAGATTAGACTTCCTTTCTTGTTGACTGCCTGATTAACTGAGCTATTGCTGCTAGTAACTCACAGGTGGAAGGTGATCACTCCTTCAAGTCTGAGAGACTGACCACTACCTACCAAGGCTGAGGGACTGATGACCTCAAAACTACTACTGTTATTGTCTTCAGTGGATTATTTGCCTGTATTCAACTGAAGACTTTTGGCAGTAAAAATACTAAACCATCATACATGTCTTATTCATCAACTTGTCACAGTTGTATACCATCAGTAATATGACACTCCTAGAAGCTAAAAAAAAAAAAAAAAATGTGATTCAAAGAAATCCAGGAAACACCATGAATGTCCTCATTAGCTGATAGATGGTAAAGAAAGAAGGCATGATAATCATATGTTGTAAAAGAATGAATTAGATTAGGTAAAAAAACATGAGGCCTTAGTTGTAGATGGGGTAAAAAGTGGTGCAAGAAGGATATTAGAAAGTTTTTCTACATAGTGAGGCTGTCAGATAAAATGGGATATAGAGGTAGTAGTAAGTACAGCCTCTCCTCACTTAGCGACGTACTCGTTTACTGATGCCTCGGACTTATGACAGGCTCTCTGACCAGTATTTATACCTAAATAATGTATATTAGAGCTGATTTCCTCTTTTCTGTTTATTTCAGTATGTAGTACACTACTGTATAAACATTTAAAAATATACCAAAAATGTTATGAATGGTGCAAAGGTGACATTAAAACAATATCAGAGATGGCTGGCACAAACCCACTACCATTATAGTATGCTCCTCACTTAGCATTGAATTAATTTACATTAACCCTTTGACTGTCGAAGGGCCCAATCCTGAAGTGTCTCCTGGTGTCGCAAAATATTCGAAAAAAAAAAAAATTATTTTTTCTTATGAAAATGTTAAGATTATTTTTCTGATTGTTTTAGTCCCAAAAAAAAAAAATTTTCCCATCAGTACTTACCGAGATATAGAGGCATGAAGTTTGCAGAAAATGAGCCGCGTATGGCAACAGCGGCGACTGCCGCTCACCCGGTAAACTTTAGTTTACTTGTATTTGAAGGTTTGTTGTTTTTTTCACTATTTTATTTTTTCACATAACTTATGTGGCCTGTGAGACCAAAGTAAGGTGCAATGTACATATATACACTCGTTGTATACAACACAATAAGCACACAAACATAATTATCAATATATTGTTTACAAAACTTGTTTACAAAAACAAACAATACAAAAAATTGTTTATTACTATTGTTCTATAATATATATACCAATATACAGTCACTGAACATACTCCTAGAAGTTCTGCAGCTTGTGGAACTCTGTGAAACATGGTGTCATACACAGTGGTGTTTTACACTCTCACACATAAAACATGGTGTCATACACAGTGGTGTTTTACACTCTTACACATAAAACATGGTGTCATACACAGTGGTGTTTTACACTCTCACACATAAAACATGGTGTCATACACAGTGGTGTTTTACACTCTTACACATAAAACATGGTGTCATACACAGTGGTGTTTTACACTCTTACACATAAAACATGGTGTCATACACAGTGGTGTTTTACACTCTCACACATAAAACATGGTGTCATACACAGTGGTGTTTTACACTCTCACACATAAAACATGGTGTCATACACAGTGGTGTTTTACACTCTTACACATAAAACATGGTGTCATACACAGTGGTGTTTTACACTCTCACACATAAAACATGGTGTCATACACAGTGGTGTTTTACACTCTTACACATAAAACATGGTGTCATACACAGTGGTGTTTTACACTCTCACACATAAAACATGGTGTCATACACAGTGGTGTTTTACACTCTCACACATAAAACATGGTGTCATACACAGTGGTGTTTTACACTCTTACACATAAAACATGGTGTCATACACAGTGGTGTTTTACACTCTCACACATAAAACATGGTGTCATACACAGTGGTGTTTTACACTCTCACACATAAAACATGGTGTCATACACAGTGGTGTTTTACACTCTTACACATAAAACATGGTGTCATACACAGTGGTGTTTTACACTCTTACACATAAAACATGGTGTCATACACAGTGGTGTTTTACACTCTCACACATAAAACATGGTGTCATACACAGTGGTGTTTTACACTCTCACACATAAAACATGGTGTCATACACAGTGGTGTTTTACACTCTCACACATAAAACATGGTGTCATACACAGTGGTGTTTTACACTCTCACACATAAAACATGGTGTCATACACAGTGGTGTTTTACACTCCTCACACATAAAACATGGTGTCATACACAGTGGTGTTTTACACTCTCACACATAAAACATGGTGTCATACACAGTGGTGTTTTACACTCTCACACATAAAACATGGTGTCATACACAGTGGTGTTTTACACTCTCACACATAAAACATGGTGTCATACACAGTGGTGTTTTACACTCTTACACATAAAACATGGTGTCATACACAGTGGTGTTTTACACTCTCACACATAAAACATGGTGTCATACACAGTGGTGTTTTACACTCTCACACATAAAACATGGTGTCATACACAGTGGTGTTTTACACTCTCACACATAAAACATGGTGTCATACACAGTGGTGTTTTACACTCCTCACACATAAAACATGGTGTCATACACAGTGGTGTTTTACACTCTCACACATAAAACATGGTGTCATACACAGTGGTGTTTTACACTCCTCACACATAAAACATGGTGTCATACACAGTGGTGTTTTACACTCTCACACATAAAACATGGTGTCATACACAGTGGTGTTTTACACTCTTACACATAAAACATGGTGTCATACACAGTGGTGTTTTACACTCTTACACATAAAACATGGTGTCATACACAGTGGTGTTTTACACTCTCACACATAAAACATGGTGTCATACACAGTGGTGTTTTACACTCTCACACATAAAACATGGTGTCATACACAGTGGTGTTTTACACTCCTCACACATAAAACATGGTGTCATACACAGTGGTGTTTTACACTCTCACACATAAAACATGGTGTCATACACAGTGGTGTTTTACACTCCTCACACATAAAACATGGTGTCATACACAGTGGTGTTTTACACTCTCACACATAAAACATGGTGTCATACACAGTGGTGTTTTACACTCTTACACATAAAACATGGTGTCATACACAGTGGTGTTTTACACTCTCACACATAAAACATGGTGTCATACACAGTGGTGTTTTACACTCTTACACATAAAACATGGTGTCATACACAGTGGTGTTTTACACTCCTCACACATAAAACATGGTGTCATACACAGTGGTGTTTTACACTCTCACACATAAAACATGGTGTCATACACAGTGGTGTTTTACACTCTCACACATAAAACATGGTGTCATACACAGTGGTGTTTTACACTCTTACACATAAAACATGGTGTCATACACAGTGGTGTTTTACACTCTCACACATAAAACATGGTGTCATACACAGTGGTGTTTTACACTCCTCACACATAAAACATGGTGTCATACACAGTGGTGTTTTACACTCCTCACACATAAAACATGGTGTCATACACAGTGGTGTTTTACACTCCTCACACATAAAACATGGTGTCATACACAGTGGTGTTTTACACTCTCACACATAAAACATGGTGTCATACACAGTGGTGTTTTACACTCCTCACACATAAAACATGGTGTCATACACAGTGGTGTTTTACACTCTCACACATAAAACATGGTGTCATACACAGTGGTGTTTTACACTCTCACACATAAAATCAGTGTGTGTGCATTTTTGTTGAATTTTTTTTTTATGTGCAAAGACAAAACACCTCGTCTGAGCAGTTTTCTTCAAAGTATTAGCAGGCAGTTGTGTTATGTAGTTATCCTAGGTAAATGGTCGTGTGTCATCATTCCTTCCTAATTTCCTTCATTCCTTTCCTACCTGGAGGCTACCTGGAGGGCATTCCACCTCTCTTCCTACATTCCTTCATCTGTCCTTCATTACTTTTTTCCTTCCTTTCATCTAGTCCTTCCTTCATTCCTGCCTTCCCTTCTTGCTTCTGGTTTCTATAATATATATACACATATATAGTCACTAGATACTTTCATAAAACTGCTATTATCACCCTTCAGCAAGCTTGTCTTGTGTGCGAGTGTGTGGCTTATAATTGTTTTGAGTCAGGAGTCGGCAGCTGTCAAAATGACATATTGTCTCATTAGTCACTCCCCCTACTGCCTGTCAAAACAATGGGGTCGGATGCTGCTTCCCCCTCCATTCTATCTAATTATCTTTCTCCCTCATTCTATCTCTTTCAATCTGTCTCTCTTTCTCTCTCTCTGTCTATCTCTGTCTCACAGGTACACATAAATACAACTATACATAGTGTAAATTACCTAGGATAACCCAAAAAATCCAGACAAAGTGCTATACTCTGCTTGAAGATGTGAGTAAACGTGATGATGACACAGTCTTGTGGCTCTCTCTGAGACAGAGCTAGACGGATAGACAGGGAGTTTGGCAGACAGACAAATAGACAGACAGACAAATGTTTGTTCGTCGTCATCTCGTCCTCGTCCTCGTCCTCGTCTTCTTCTTCGTCTTCCTTCTTCTTCTTCTTCTTCTTCTTCTTCCTCCTCCTCCTCCTCCTTCTCCTTCTCCTTCTCCTCCTCCTTCTCCTTCTCCTCCTCCTCCTCCTCCTCCTCCTCCTCCTCCTCCTCCTCTTCTTCCTCCTCCTTCTCCTCTTCTTCTTCTTCTCCTCCTCTTCTTCTTCTCCTCCTCCTCTTCTCTCCTCTTCCTCTCCTCCTCCTCCTCCTCCTTCCTCCTCCTCCTCCTCCTCCTTCCTCCTTCCTCCTCCTCCTTCCTCCTCCTCCTCCTCCTTCCTCCTCCTCCTGGCTCTTGACAGATGGACAGCTGCCCCCCTCCCTCCACCCTCGTTTACGCTCATCAAAGGTCAGCTCTTATCAGATGTTATCTCCCCTTATCTTGTCACTGTCATGGGGTGAACTGTTTTCATGCCTCAAGGGAACATATTATTACATATTATTATTATTAGGTATTAGGTATTCTTCTTCTTCTTCTTCTTCTTCTTCTTCTTCTTCTTCTTCTTCTTCTTCCCTTCTTCTTCCACCTTCCTCTTCTTCTTCCTTCTTCTTTTTCCTCCTCCTCCTCCTCCCTCCTTCCTCCTCCTCCCTCCCTCCTTCCTCCTCCTCCCTCCTCCCTCCTCCTCCTCCTCCTCCTCCCTCCTTCCTCCTCCTCCCTCCTTCTTCCTCCTCCCTCCTTCTCCTCCTCCCTCCTTCTTCCTCCTCCCTCCTTCTTCCTCCTCCCTCCCTTCCTCCTCCCTCCTTCCTCCTCCTCCCTCCTTCCTTCCTCCTCCTCCTTCCTTCCTCTTCCTCCTTCTTCCTCCTCCTCCTTCCTTCCTCCTCCTCTTCTTCCTCCTCCTCTTCTCCTCCTGCTCCTCCTCCTCCTCTCTTCCTCCTCCTCCTCCTCCTCCACCTCCTCCATTGCTTTTGGTCTCAAACTCCTCGAAATCATGAAATTGATCTTCATTGACACTTCCATCTGTGTTAGAGCATCACTTGGGAAGAGAAGAGTCCCAGATTTGCAGGGAAGTCACATATTTCTTACCGCTAGACATGCTGAAAAAGGACGACTGAAATGGTATTCCCACAATGCACCACTGGCTCCCCGATTTTTTTTATATGGTGCACACTGACCATGGAGACCCATTCTCTCACATGTGGGCCTACCAGCTTTCTCCTGCTTGATTTGAAGCCGCTAGAATTTATGCGTATAGATACGTCAAACACACGGTATCTCCTATGACGTACATATACGACCGCGACAGTCAAAGGGTTAACCTACAAAAAAAATTATTTACGAACTACCGTACCTGTGTGTTTATGAGTGTGAAGTTGAGAAAATGTCCAGTCATCAGTTTTGCATGGCCCAGGTGCACAATATTTAGGGGAAGTTTTAAGATATAGTTATATTTGTATGATTAAATGATAAATGAAAAGTACATTTAATTCTTAACCCTTTTGCTGGCCATCACGTAGAACTATGCCATTTTGGCTAGGGTCCATCACATAGTTCTGTGTCATGAACTCATCTCACTCAGATGAGCTGTGAACGACAACTTTTGGCCTAGATATGAAAGAATGGTCTGTATAGTGAGTGTGTACCAAAAAAAATCCTGCCCCATGCAGTGCATGATGAGAAAAACAAAACTGTGACCATGTGTATGGTTTAGATTAATGACTATGTTTTCTCAGATTTTTTTTATGATTTTATTGGCTATTTCTTGTGCTCAGTTGATAGAATGGAAGGCATACTAGTCATATAGTTTTGAATTTGGTCAAATGTAGCAATGGATTGGCTTAAATTAGGACTTTAAAGTGGACAAAATTGCCAATGCATAAATTGAGCCCAGACTACTAACTTTGTGCCTTTGTAATTCTGTAAGTTTTTTAACATAAAATTTCATACTTTTGGTGTCATTACCTTCAGATAAAGATTCTCTATCATTTCAGAAGAATTTTTTTAAAAGTGGACACTGAGAGTAATTAATTTTAGGGGTTTGGACAGTGAAAGCATTAAAACGGATGGTGTCAGTAATATGGCACTCTTATAAGACTGGCTGGATAACAAAAGAGTTGTGTAAAGACTGGTTTACAAATTATTTCTGCCCTGCTGTCAAACATTATTGTGAAAAGAACATTACTCATAAAGTATTACTTTGGCAGTAAAGCAATTGCAAAGAATTACAGACCAATAGCACTAATGTCCCACATCATAAAATTCTTTGAAAGGATTCTAAGAAGCAAGATTGCCACCCACTTAGATACCCATCAGTTGCAAAACCCAGGGCAGCATGGGTTTAGAGCAGGCCACTCCTGCCTCTCCCATCTACTGGATCACTATGACAAGTTCTTGGATGCTATGGAGGACAAGCAAAATACAGATGTAGCATTCACAGACTGCTAAAGCCTTCATCAAGTATGATCATGGTGTAACAGCACACAAAATGCATGATAAAGGAATAACCTCTATTCCACAAGGCACGGTACTTGCTCCCATCCTGTTCCTCATCCTCATATCTGACATAGACAGAGATGTAAGAAACAGCACTGTGTTCTCCTTTGTGGATGACACACGAATTTACATGACAGTGTCGTCCATCAAAGACACTGCAAATCTCCAAGCAGACGTCAACCAAATCTTTCAATGGGCTGCAGAAAAGAAAATGAAGTTCAATGAAGACAGATTTCAATTACATACTTCGGTATGGAAAACTTGAGGAAATTAAAACTGTATTGGAGTATAAAACATATTCCAACCACACAGAGCGAAAAACTAATGTGAAGGACCTGGGAGTGATAATGTCAGAGAATCTCACTTTTAAAGGTCACAACAGCAGTTGAAGTCCCTTGATTTGTACTCCCTGGAATGCAGGTGTGAAAGATACATGATAATATAGACTTGGAAAATCATAGAGGGACTAGTCCCAAATCTGTACATGAAAACCACTCTTTTCGAAAGCAAGAGACTTGGCAGGAGATGCAACATCCCTCCATTGAAAAGCATGGGTACCATGAGTATGCTAAGAGATAACACAGTAAGTATAAAGGGCCCAAGACTGTTCATCTGCCTCCCAGCATACATAAGGGGGATTACCTATAGACCCCTGGTTGTTCTCAAGAAGTTGCTGAACAGCCACCTTAAGTCAGTACCTGACTGGCCAGGCTGTGGCTCGTACGTCGGTTTACATGCAGCCAGCAGCAGCAGCCTGGTTGATCAGGCTCTGATCTACCATGAGGCCTGGTCATGTACTGGGCTGTGGGGGCATTGACCCCTGAAACCCCCTCCAGGTATTGACTGGGTAATTTCTTAGGCTATCCCTTTAAAGTATGTGATATTTCTCATAATATTAGTTTCCCTACTTAAGAATACAGTGAACCCCCGTTTACGATCAGCTCCCAATGCGACCAATTATGTAGGTGTATTTATGTAAGTGCGTTTGTATGTGTATGTTTGGGGGTCTGAAATGGACTAATCTAATTCACAATATTCCTTATGGGAACAAATTCGGTCAGTACTGGCACCTGAACATACTTCTGGAATGAAATAATATCGTAAACCAGGGGTCCACTGTATACGAACTTCATTGAGTGACCAAGTGGATAACTGTCATACCAACTGATTTCTAGAAGTAGAAGGAGTATAGTAAGTGGTCCTAAGAGGCAAGAAGTTGTGTGTTCAGACGTCGTAATAGACTGAACTAAGTCTTGTAGTCGGAGCATTGGGTCAGTGAACTTCATCCACCATCAGTCATTATTGATATTTGGAAGTCCATCATACAGGTTTCATGCAACAATACACTATACAGTATTTGAATGTGTTACATGTATCAATGAAACAAGACTTTAATGTCTTACAACAAAATTTTTAATGATAGTTATTCTTTTAATTTGTATCCCCCTTTTTTTTTAATTTTGCTTGAATCGGTTTAGGTAGGTTGTCCCCAGTTCATACGATTATATATATATCCTGGATTAACTTTGCAACAGTTGTTAGAGAGTATCAAAATGTTTGAGGTAGGTGTGTAGATTTCTTGACAGAATAAGTCTTTTAAACTGAAGCTACTAATAGTTCTCTCTTGCTACAATGAACTATATAAGTTAAATAATAAATAAATTTGCAAGCAATTATTACATCATTCTTTCCAAAAGGGAAAGTCTGACTCTATAATGCTTCTTGTATATCTGTTTCATCAGAGCAAGACTGAAATGACTCCAAGAGCATCAACAAGTTACTCATCTGAAATCACCTCTGTCCTTCCTCTTCCTCCAGCAGCTGTGATCACCATGGATCCTTCATCAATATCTTTGTCATATATAGAGGCATATGATCCTGCCAAAATCGCAGCCATCTTCTACAATATTCACGACACTGTCATCTGAATGCTCTATGCAAGACCAGGTGAACTAATTGGTGAGTATCCTTAAATCCAACAAACAAACAAATTTTATTTCTTTGCAATGGTTACAATGCGTGATTACATTTTATAAATTGTTAATTACAAAGAAAGCCACTAACATACTGGGGCATTTCGGGCAGACTAATCCTAATACTTACACACTACTTAAAAGTAGACAGCTTAAAGAGCAGTAAATTTTAATTATTCATTATTTTACCTTATTGCTACAGTGAGGTAGCCAAAAAGTTTTATAAGATTTATAATAGTAATGTAGCATATAACAAATATTACAATTAGTACAATTTACTATGATACAACAGTACAGTTTTAAGTATGTATTAATGTTTTAATTGTTTAAGCAGTTGTAAATTTTTTTGGATTTTTCTTGAGTCATTTCAAACTGGTGAAATGCTATAGGATAGTGTTGGTATGGTTAATTTTGGGAGATGAGATGATTTATAAGTATAGCCCTAAACTGATTTTCAGGCAGGAGACCTTTTGCTGATTCAGGCAATGAATTCCAGATCTTAGGGCCCTTTATGTGCATTGCATTTTTTGCATAGGGTGAGACAGACACGAGGGATGTTAAAGAGTATTTTGTGCCTTGTGTTATGCCTGTGTGTTCTGTTGTAGCTATCCAGGAGAAGCTTGAGAGGAGGGTTTATATTGGAGTTTAATGTTCTGTATATATAGTAGGCACAATAATATGTGTATATTTTGTATATTAAATAAGTTGAAGTTCTTGAAGAGCAGAGGAGTATGTTGTCTGGCACAGGAGTTGTGATCATCCGCACAGCAGCTTTTTGTTGAGTTATTAATAGTTTAAGGTGATAGTCCATGGTTGATCCCCAGGCACAAATACCACAGATGAGGTAAGGTAGATTAGAGAGTGGTATGGTGTAAGTAATGCCGTTTGGGGTACATAGTACCATATCTTGGAAAGGATGCCTAAAGTTACGGAGGCTTTCTTGGATATATGTTGGATGTGGGTCTGAAATTTAAGATTGCAGTCAAGGTGAAGACCTAGAAATTTGCCTTCAGTGTGTCTTGTAATGGGGGAACTATTAATTGATATGTTAAGCTGGATATTTAAAGTTCTGTTTCCAAACAGCATGAAGCAGGTTTTGTCTATATTGAGAGAGAGTTTGTTGGTCATCATCCACGTAGATATTTTTAGTAGCTTGTCGTTTACAGTGTCTAAGCATAACTGGGTTTGAGTGAGAAAAGACATAAGTAGTGTCATCTGCAAATAGAACATATTTAAAGAGTTGAGATGTGTTGGGGAGGCCATTGATGTAAATGAGAAAGAGTAGTGAATCAAGGATGCTACCCTGTGGCACTCCAATATATGACTCTATAGTAATACAATGTACTGAACTTTAGTTGTTGATCCCCCCAATATTTTTTTTTTATTATTTTATTATTAACACATTGGCCTTCTCCTACCAAGGCAGGATGGCCCAAAAAAGAAAAACTTTCATCATCATTCACTCCATCACTGATTTGCCAGAGGCACACTTACACTACAGTTATAAAACTGCAGCATTAACACCCCTCTTTCAGAGTGCAGACATTGTACTTCTGATCTCCAGGACTTAAGTCTGGCCTGCTGGATTCCCTGAATCCCTTCATTAATGTTACCTTGTTCACACTCCAACAGCACGTCAAGTCCTAAAAACCATTTGTCTCCATTTGTTCCTATCTTACACACTTACGCATGCTTGCTGGAAGTCAAAGCCCCTCTCACACAAAACTTCCTTTACCCCCTCCCTCCAGCCTTTTCTAGGCCAACCCCTACCCTGCCTTCCCTCCACTACAGATTTATACACTCTTGAAGTCATTCTATTTTGTTCCAACCTCTCTATATTTCTGAACCACCTCAATAACTCCTCAAAAATTATGTGTCATATATTCTAATACAACACTTACTATTGTACTACACTTCTTTCAACAAACTGGCCATATCCCACCGAAGCAGGGTGGGATACGGCTGGTATTCCACCCTGCGAGTAACATATTGGGATCCCCTTGCTCCCGGTATGTTAGTCGCCTCTTATGACACGCATGGGCTACGGAGGAAGAATTCTGTTCCACTTCCCCATGGAGACGAGGAAATAAACAAGAACAAGAACTAGTAAGAAAATAGAAGAAAATCCAGAGGGGTGTGTGTGTGTGGGTGTGTATATATACGCTTGTACATGCATGTGTAGTGTGACTTATGTGTAAGTAGGAGCAAGACGTACCTGAAATCTTGCATGTACTACACTGTATAATACTATAATACAGACACCATTAGTGCATTACCTGGCAACAGATTTATGTATGTACATACTCTGTGCATACATAAACTTCTCAAGACAGTGATGGAAAATTGCTAGTAGATATGTATATAGTTTGATACAACAGTTTTATTGACAAATTACAGTAAACACAAGCATGTTTGTATAAAACAAGGCAAAATAGTACCATGAGCATATTTTTCAAAATGATGGCCAGAGAATTGCCAGTTAAACAGTTATTGACTGAATTGCTCTTAATGGATCTGTACCACTTATAATATTTCTAACATATTTCTGATAATAGCCTAATGGATCTGTACCACTTATAATATTTCTAACATATTTCTGATAATAGCCTAATAAAATAATCAAGTGGAAATAAGTATAATGTAGTATACAATATTGTATCCAGTATTATGATCAGTTGCTTTAGATGAAGTACATACACAGAAGAATTCATTATTTGAATTTAATTTTCCCAAAAAATTGCCTTATCTTATTTCAAATTTAAATTCCAAATTCTAATATTTATTCTCAAAATATTATACTCTATATGCATACAATACTTTGAAGAGCCCACGGTATGCACAGCTTCTCTGGCAACTTAGACTAAGATTAAAACTACTGTACTTAATATTAAAAATCAAAGCATGAATGTGGAGTTCTGGAAGCATGTGTGTCTAGCAGCGCAGTAAGAGGTGGTGAAAAAACTAGCTGAAAAGCTAATTATAAGAGTATACAGTATAAATAGGGTTCTTTGTTCATGAACCTGATCAGTTTTTTTTAACTCCCAAAATCGTAGTAACACGATTGCAAACAAACCACGGTACGAGTTGGGATTGAACGCACGGCTAGCGAGTCGTAAAACTCCAGACTGGCACGTTTGCCACTGGGCCAGTTGGCTATGGCTCACTAACCGTGTATTCAATCCCTGCCCATACTGTGGTCAGTTATTTGTAATTTTGGTAATCTTATTGGTAAGATAAAGTTTAATGAGAGGACTCATGCTGACACCACAGTAATATAAAGTTCATTTTACATAAAGGTACACAATAATGAAAATAAAGCTATATATATATGCATATACACCTACCATCCGACTTACGACCAAGCTTGGTTCCGACCAACCGGTCGTAAGTCAAAATGGATGCAAGTCGAACCTTTGAAAATTGCCGACATACTGGGTAGGGCATAATGTCAAACTTTTCCTATATAAACTACCTACATAGTACTGTAATGTAATGTACAATCATTATTTCATTCTTTTTACCATAATTTACTTCTATTGTTATATTTTAATTATTTATTTACTGTATATAATGTATACATGGTAGTGAACTGTATTGTAAATTTTACATCGCATACAGTATCATATGTTACTATTATCTTTATGTATTGTCAACACAATGGAATGGGAGAATACCACTGGTAGTGTCATCCTGCCAGAATGTTGTATAACCTATACCCTAAGTAAAGAGAGAAAACTCTGGAACATGTGTAATACGTAGCTGGCTGGCTGGCCGGGTGGGTGGGTGATTGGCTGACTGAATGTGGCTCTCTCTCTCTCTCTCTCTCTCTCTCTGTATCTCTCTCTCTCTGTATCTCTCTCTCTCTCACAGGTACACATAAGTAAAGTAATCATACATAGTGTAAATTACCTAGGATAACCCAAATAATCCAGACAAAGTGCTATACAGTGGATCTGTGCTCCAGTGCCCTAAATTAATAATATTAATAATAATAATTATTATTATTATTACAATAATACATATGTACTAATAATAATATTATTACTAAACTATAATATAATAATCGTGTCCACTCATTACTTACCTTAAAATATCTGTAGTCTTAATGTAGAGTGAGAGGTGAGTAAACAAGATTAAATGAATAAACGAATGAGAGTGTAGAAAGTTGGCGAGTTATGTAAACAAACGTTGTTGTTGTTACCAGCCCGGACATGAATGATTCCCGTTCACTCTGTCAAGCCGACCAAAAACATCTCATATTTGTTAATTTATATGTTTATATGTTATGTAGCATGTTTATTATATAATTTTGAAAAAGAAATCATAGATGGATTAAGCAAAATGTCTATATCAACGTTTTATACACATTTAATGCGCCTCAGTGATTATTGTGTTATTATCATTATTAATATGGCATCTTCAAGACCAATTACAGACAGAAAGACAGACACACACGTAGACAGACAGACACACAGGTAGACATAAAGACACGCAAGTAGACACACACACAGAAAGACACACACAGGTAGACAGAAAGACAGACACACAGGTAGACAGAAAGACAGACACACACACACAGGTAGACAGATAAACAGACACACAGAGATACACACATATAGGCAGACAGATACAGACAGGTTTATGTGCAACAGTGAAAACAAATATTGAGTTCGAGAGTAAGAACCTTTCTTGCCACAATCTCCAGTGCAAGATTCAGACTTTATCTTAGGGGCCATGGTGAAATTTACTGTCCAGTTAGTACAGTTAATACAGTATGATATTGCTGATAGGACAGGGTTACTCAAACTGATGCTGCCTGCATGACACATTGCTGCCGCGAGTATTGTCAAATATTGTACAGTGGTGTGCATCAGCCGGCCCAGCCCAGCTGCCAGATGCACGGTCATAAGTCAAGTGGACGTATGTCGAGCAGGTCGTAAGTCGGATGGTAGGTGTATCTGTATGATAATGTAATAAAAAATTGTGGAAATTGAGCATTTAATGGCAGACATTGAATTATGATTTAATTGTAAGATAAAAAAAAACAAATATTAACATAATTTGGTTGTGTCAGGAATCTTTATGATTCTATTTTTTCTGATTTTGGTAAGCCATTCTACAATTTTTGTGTTTATTTAAATTAAAGTATTAATGTTAAAATGAAACTTCACCTCAAGAGAATTAAGAAGCAAATGTGGAGATAATAATGTAATAATGATTAGAAAAATTATTAAATTAAGAAAAGGAATATGACATATAACTTGAAAGTAAAAATCCAAAGGCAATTTATGGAGTTAAAATAGAACTTATTTCAGGGAAATACACTGAGCACACAAAATGTTTAATTTTTGTTTGAAATCATTAAGGAAGTTCTCCATGGGGAAGTGGATAGGAATCCTTCATGTGTCATAAGAGGAGACTAAAATGCCGGGAGCAATGGGTTAGTAGCCCCTTCTGTTGTTGAAATTACTAAATGTAGAAAGAAGAAAAACTTTCATTTCTTCTTTTTTTGGATCACAGTGTCATGGTGGGACACAGCTGGTGTGTTAAAAAAAAAAAAATTAGGGAAGTTACAATTTCTCAATCATCTGGCAAGTTATTCTGTATTTTCAACACTTTTAGTTATACTGAGTTTCTCTTAGAGGTTGAGAGCTGAACACAAGGAATATAAAAAAGGAATGTTTCCAGCATTCTTTTTCAATTTTCTGGGAAGCCTCTTAGGGTCAGCATTTTGGTATAGTGTTTTGAAGATATTGAGTGAACAGTAATATGTATATCATTTATATTAAGTAGATTTAGGACTTTGAATAAAAGCATAGTGTGTTGTGTGGAATTACAGTTTGAGATAATTCTGGTAACTTTCTTCTGTTGTGTGACAATTGGTTTTTAGGTGAACAGCATAGGTTGAACTCAAGTCACAAGTTTCATAGAGTTAATAATATAAATTTGGGAACACACTAAAATTGTTTTGTGAGTATGCCTACAGTTTTCAAATTTGATATTTTTCTTGAAATGAACTGGAGATCAAATTTGTAAAGCGTAGGCATACTCACAAATCTTAACCTTTCTTATGTTGAAGTAATATTGTTGATATGAAGTTTATGTATATCAAATCATAGATAATATCTTGTTTCAATATTTGATCATGGGACTGCATAACATTTACAGTATTACTATATTTGTGGTGAAGCATTAAGCCCCTATGGGCCATATAGTGCTTAGGTAATAATCAGGCTTGCTCAGAGGACATGGAAAGTACCTCTAATTTCTTGGACAAAGAACCTTTTCCCAGCATCAGATCCATTCCCCCTCGAAGAGCATGTATCAGATACATGTAACTCGCATGCCATTTCGTGGAGAGGCACCCAGTGCTCTCTGTGACATCTTGGTCCCACATTTATTATGCATTCCCTCCAAACTGATTTACTGTGCCAGTTATATCTTTCTCTTTTAACTTTTTAATGTCAATCTACCTTGCTATGCAGCACTTAATTAAATACACCAGTAGACCCTTCAAGGAAAGTACCGTGATGCAGATGATACTGGGAGGCCTGGCCATGGGGGCATTGATCCCCGGAATACCCTCCAAGTAGGTAAGGGGGGTCTTGATCCCAGGTTTTGAAGTACACTTTATAACAGACTTCTGCCTCAGTAACTTTATGGTAAAGAGTGAGCCTAGTGGGCCTTGCATACTGGCAGTTGTAAGGAAGAAAGCTGGTGTCTGGATCCCTTCTTCCCTCACGAATAATAACCTTTGACACAGTTCTCCATTTAATTATTATTATAATCAAAAAGAAGCGCTAAGCCACAAGGGCTATACAGCGCTGCAGGGTAGGGAAGGAAGCAAGGGAATTGGATGGCAGAAGGGAGGGGGGATGATCAGCAGGTTACAGAAAACAGCGGGGCAGGGGATAGTACGGGGGTAGAGGGTAGCAAGAGATACAAGTAGAAAGGGCTGAAAGTATCAGAATTTGTGAAGTAAGTCAGTCGTTGTCAAAAAGTCAATGAGAGAGTCCGGATGAAAGGTGGGTCCATCAGCGAGAAGGGAAGGTAAAGAGAGAGCAGCGGGGCGAAGACGACGACAGAGGTAAATTCTGCGTGCTCGTTGATAAAGTGGGCAGTCCAACAGAATGTGGCTGACTGATAATGGAGCTTGGCAATTCTCACAGAGAGGAGCAAGACGCCTCTCCATGAGATATCCATGAGTAAGACGAGTATGGCCAATGCGAAGACGGGAGAGAGTAGTCTCCCAACCTCGACACTGGTGATAAGAAGACGGCCAGTAACCTATACTCGGTTTAATAGACTGAAGTTTGTTGCCGAGCATAGTAGACCAACGTTGTTGCCAACGGGTGTGAAGGTGGGAAGATATTACAGCAAAATAGTCCGTACATGGAATACCTCTATAAGAAACTGGTAGGTCATGTACTGCTGACCGCGCAGCAGTGTCTGCCTGTTCATTGCCCTGTACGTCAACATGACCAGGGACCCAACAAAAAACAATATCTTTATGCTTAGTAAAGATGCGGCGTAGCCAAAGTTGGATACGGAGGACTAAGGGGTGAGGTGTATCAAATTTTTGTATAGCCTGTAAAGCACTAAGGGAGTCTGAGACAACCACAAATGATGACACAGGCATAGATGCAATACGGATAAGTGCTGTAAGGATGGCATATAATTCAGCAGTAAAAATACTAGCTGAAGATAGTAAATGCCCTTGTACGACGCTGTCCGGAAACACTGCTGCGAATCCTACGCCGTCAGAAGACTTAGAGCCATCTGTGTACACAGCAATGGCATGAGAATGAGAGTGAAAGTGGTCAAGAAAAAGAGAGCGGGAAGCGACCGTAGACAGTTGGGCTTTCGAGCAAGGGAGGGAGAAAGAACAGACTCGAACAGCTGGAACTTCCCAGGGGGGTAGGGAAAAGTGAGATGCTACATGTACATAGAAAGGTGGTAGTTGAAGAGAAGACAAGAGCGAATGAAGGCGAAGAGAGAAGGGACGGAGTAAGCAGGGGCGGCGAACAAATAAAGAATGTCTACTAATATCAGTGACCATTCTATAAATGGAAGGATTGCGGAGATCATGAGAGCGTACATAGTAGCGCAGGCAATGGGCATCACGGCGATCGGATAAGGATGGAACGTTCGCTTCTGCATAGAGGCTTTCGACAGGGGAAGAGCGAAAAGCACCAAGGCATAAACGTAATCCTTGGTGATGAATGGGGTTAAGGCTAGAGAGAGTAGCAGGAGATGCCGCTGAATAGATCTGGTCACCATAATCAAGTTTCGATAAAATAAGGGTGGAATGTAGGTGAAGGAGGGTTCGACGATCAGCTCCCCACGAAAGATGAGCAAGGGTTTTAAGAAGGTTCAGCCGGCTGTGACAAGTTGCCTTCAGAGAGGTAATGTGAGGTTTCCAGGATAACCTACGATCAAAGAGGAGGCCCAGAAACTTGACTGTATCACGTTCAGGGATACGTGAGCCATAGAGGTACAAAGGATGATTAGAGATGACAGAGCGTCTAGTGAAAGTGATTTGGTGGGTTTTAGTGCTGGAAAATTTAAACCCATGTGTGGTGGCCCAATTGGACACACGGTCGACTGCATGCTGGAGAGAAACTGTAAGGAGGTGACAGTCAGCGCCTGCACAGGCAATAGCGAAGTCATCAACATAGAGTGATGACCAAATATTTGATGGAAGACTAGAGGCCAAATCATTAATAGCAAGGAGAAAAAGTGTTGTGCTCAGAACACATCCCTGGGGGACACCTTCAGCTTGGATAAAGTCCGGGGAGAGCACATTATTAACCCGAACACGGAAATGCCTGTCAGTTAAAAAGTTCTTAAGGAAGGATGGTAGATTGCCTCGAAGGCCTAAGGAGTGGGCTTGGGCTAAAATATTATACCTCCAAGTTGTGTCATATGCCTTCTCAAGGTCAAAAAATATGGCAATAACTGAGTGGTGATTCGCAAAGGCATTACGAACATACGTATCCAAGCGCAGTAAGGGGTCTATGGTAGAACGTCCCTTACGAAAGCCATATTGACGAGTGGAGAGACTGTTGTGTGTCTCTAAATACCACACTAAACGTCTATTTACTAGACGTTCCATTACTTTGCAAACTGCACTGGTAAGAGCAATGGGACGATAGTGGGAGGTTTCATGTCCCGTAGTGCCTGGTTTGCGGAAAGGGAGAACAATGGCAGATTTCCACAGCTGTGGAAGAACTCCTTGTGACCAAATAAGATTGTAAAGGCGTAATAGGACTGCAAGGGCTGACTGATGTAAATGTTGTAGCATACGAATATGAATGTCGTCGGGCCCAGCTGCCGATGATCGACAAGCTGAGAGTGTTGCCTCCAGTTCTTGAAGTGTAAAAGGCACATTATACTGTTCTTCTCTGAGAGAAGAAAAGTCCAAGGGTGCTAACTCTCTGGCAGACTTTGAGGAAAGAAATGAGGGGCATAGATGGAGTCCCTGAGAAATACGGACCAGATGATTGCCAATTTCATTGGCAACATCTAGTGGGTTTGCTATATCAACACCGGCAACCCGCAGAACAGGAGCCGGGTCAGGAGAATATTTACCACTCAGTTTTCGTACTTTTTTCCAGACTGCACTCATAGAGGAAGCAGAGGTGATGGTGGAGACATAATCTCGCCAGCAAGTGCGTTTAGCGTCACGGATGACACGGCGAGCGATCGCACGCTTCTGTTTAAAATCAAGGAGTCGCTCTGTGGTTCTATTGTACCGGTACCTGCCCCATGCAGCGCGTTTCAAACGTACTGCACGAGCACAAGCAGGAGACCACCAAGGCACGCATTTCTGAGAATGCCTGCCCGAAGTTTGGGGTATAGAATGAGAAGCTGCAGTGAAAACGGAGGACGAGAAGAGGTGTAAAAGCTCATCGATGGAGGACGAAGAAGGAACCTCTTTAAAAACAGTCAGGTGTGAGTAAAGGTTCCAATTTGCCCGATTAAATTGCCAGCGTGGGGTGCGAAGAGGTGGCGAATATGAAGGGGAAGTAAGAATGATTGGGAAATGATCACTGTCATGTAAGTCCGGGAGAACAGACCAAGTAAAGTCTAATGCGGTGGAGGAAGAGCAAACTGAGAGATCGATGCAAGAGAGAGTATGAGTCCGAGGATCAAAATGGGTGTGAGTACCTGTATTTAAAACATGGAGGGGGTGGGTGGCAAGAAAAGCCTCTAACTGAATTCCTCGGGAATCACAGTGAGACCCTCCCCAGAGGAAATGGTGGGCATTAAAATCACCAAGTAACAGAATTGGTGGCGGTAATGACGAAACAAGGAAGGCAAAATCCGGAATAGATAATGCCCGAGAAGGAGAGAGATATAAAGAACAGAGCGTATACCACCTATGTAAGTGGATACGGGCTGCTGTGTAATGCAGCGAAGTATGAACAAATAGCTGATGGTACGGAATATCAGTGCGGAGAAGAAGGGCACTTTCATTAAAGGTCCCATCAGGAAAAGGATCTGAAGAATACAATAAATTATAGCCTGAGATGTGAGAAATAACAGCAGAGTGTAATTTTGGTTCCTGTAAGCAAACACCAACAGGGGCAAACTGGGAGAGTAACATCTGAAGCTCACCCCGATTACCCCTGAGGCCACGTATATTCCACTGTAAAAAGGCCATGATTGGCAATGATAAAGATACTTGAAATCCGCAGGTAAGGGTTCCTACGGACTAGGAGGGTTAGAAAAGTCCACATGCGGAGGCAGTGGAAAATGTTCAAGCAGCGAAGGAACGGTGCGCTGTGAAGAAAGGAGTTGCGCAGATGGAGCAGAGGAGAGAGAAAGAGCGGAAGGTGGATCAGTGTCCATTGATGGTTTGGTCTCTGCAATATATTCAGAGATTGCTTCAAGTGTTTCGGAATTCAGAGATGTCGTATGGGAGACAATATTGGGAATGGTAGGGGGAGGATGAGTAAAGATTGGAACTGTATTGGACTGTACCAAGGTAGGGGGGGGCGAAAGGGTGGAGGGAACTGGAGAAGCGTGGCAGGGGACAGAAGAGACAGGAACCTGGGAGGTGGCAGAAGAGGAAGAAACTTGGGAGGGAACAGGGGAGGAAGGTACATTACGAGGAGGAGGGTGAACCTCTGCACTTGTAACTGAGCCAGTGAGAGGGGAAGAACTAGGGACAGAGACAGGGAGGGTAAAATGAGGAGGTGGAAGATGGGTAGGAGGTGTTACCGGACCTTTTTTTGACTTTTGAGAAGTAGAGGGACGATTGGGAAGAGGTGTCGTACGAGGTCTTGTCGATACTGAGGCTTGTAAGAGAGAACTCGAAGAAGCGAGATTAGACTGAGGCGTTGAAGTAGGGACGTCTGAGCCGAGGACAGCAAAAGGATTAGATACAGGAGTGATTATGGGAGAGGTAACCACAGAGGTGGGTGTAGAAGATGGGATACCAGAAGTGGGGGGACGTTTTGAAACACGGGAATAAGAAACACGTGGGAGTCTCCCTTGGAGGCGGAGATGAGAAACTGCCATGGCATAAGGGAGACCTTCTGTCTCTTTGAGGTAACGGATTTCCCGCTCGTTTAAATAGACCTGACAACGGCGAGAGTACGAAGGGTGAGCCTCATGACAGTTAAGGCAAGAGGGAGATCGATTGCAAGACGTATTAGAATGGTCATCGGCACCACAGACTGGGCATTCGGCGATAGATCTGCAATATTTCGCTGGATGGCCAAATCGCCAGCAATTTCTACACTGTTGTGGTGTAGGGATCACCTTTCGAACTTGTAACCGATGTCCTGCTATATAAACTGAGGATGGGAGTTCTCGGCTGTCAAAAGTTAAACGAGCCACATTGCTAGGGTATCGTCTCCGCCCACGGGCAGGAAGAACGTAAGTGTCTACCTTGAGGATTGGGAGATCTTGGAGTTCCAGCTGTTCTAGAATGTCGGTGCCACATGTCTGGAAATTTTGTTGAACTATGGTATGGGGCAGAATAACGGTACCACTACAAGAATTGAGGGAATGATGTTTTTCAAGGGTGACAGGAACAGTATCTATATGGGAAAGACGAGAGAGCTCACGAGCCTGGATAGCATTCTGTACGGTAATGATGCGCGTACCGCTCTTAAGAGCATGAAAAGAAATATCTTTACCAACATGGCGTAGGAGTGCCTTGACAATACTATGGTCAGAAAGATAGGCAGTAGAGGAAGTTGGTCGTAAAGTGAAGAATTTAGTCCACTGTTCAGTCTGAAACTGAGCGTGGAAAGGTAGTGAAGGACGTGTCGATCTTTTCTGAGAAGAACGAGAAGGTGAAGGTGGAGAAGTATCATCAGCAGGTAATTGTCGTTGACGTTTAGGCGTGGGACCAGAGTTGGTCCGACGTGGAACGGGTCGGCGATTTGAAAATTGCCGCACCGTAGAGGGAGAGGCCGGAAGCATAGTCAGAGGAGAGCGAAGGTCTGATAAATCGAAGGAGTCAGTCGAGGCCTCAGTACCTGAAGCAGGTGAGGAAACAGCACCGGCAATAGGTACAGAGGCATGAGGAATGTCTGAAGAGTGGTCCAAAGACGAGGCGGGGTCAGAACGGGGTGCGGTATCAAGAAGGGGCCCGGGGGTACCAGGTTCATGGACTAGGGCTGCCATGGTTAGGTTACTTCTTTCTTTTTGTTTTTAAGAAAAAAAAAGAAAGAAGAAAAGAAAATAAAAATAAAAAAAAGAAAAAAAAAGGGGGGACCGGGGAGGGATAGTTCCTAGGAGGAATGAAAGGGCCAGAAATCTCCCTCCGCGCCCAAGAGGACTCGACACCGCTAGTAGCGCAGATGCAGCATGGAACCCGTGCCATACCCTACCCTTCATGCCAGTAAACCAGCAATCTGGGATAGCAACCTCACATCTGCCGAGCTACCTCGGTGGACAAAAGAGAGGGCGGCCGGATATCCGCCACAAAGCATACCTCCTTCAGCCACCACCCCCGGAATCCGAAAGGTGGCTTCCAGAGATACACCCGTCGCCCAAAAGACACCCAAAGCTACTCCGGGATACCGGAGAGGGATCGGGACATCCCTAGGCAATCCAGATTCCACGGCAAACTACGCCACCGCCAAGAAACCTCAACGGAATGGGATCGACCCCGGTGTCCTTTCCTCTACCTAGGAACTAGCGTGCCTGTGGGAGAAATCCCAAAGGACAAAAAGAGGAAGGGCAAAAGGGAGGAGTGGGGAGGAGGAGGAGGAAAGGAAAAAGGGGAGGATGGGGAGGATGGGATAGGGGAGGGGAGATTGGGGGGTAATTAGGTTCGGTCTGAGGAAGAAGACCGATAGGTCTAATTCCTCAGACCAAGAGCCTCTTCACCACGCCAAGGAGCCCCCCTTGAAGAGGAGTTCTCCATTTAAGGTTGAGTACATTTGGTTTGCCAGTGAATATATAAGTTAATTGTTTAATGTGTCCTAGGAGCCAGTTATGGGTATAATTGAATTTTTTTAATTAATTAGCGTAGTTCAGGCAGAAACATAATTGTAGTGATAAAATTTAAATTGATGCTGTTTTATTTAATTTTGCTGTAAAATTATAAGCATTAATTTTTAGTAATATTATATATTTGTTTTATATATGTAATAATAAATGTGGTTTATATTGTTTTTGGTAGACAATTTTCCTTTTTTTCTTTTTTGTGAATTGTAAAGATTTGGTTTATTTTTTACTGTTTGAATAGCAGAACGGTCACCGGATCCCAGTAGTTCTTGAATTGTTACAAATCAGCCACAGAAAATGGGAAGATTCTTAACCCTTCATAGATGAGCACTTAATCTGTAGGGGTCATTCAGTGCCTGAAGGAGATAATCAGATTTGATCAGCAGGAGAGATATAGCTCAAGCTCTGTGGATCAAAAGCCCTTTAGAATACTTCAATCATTCACAGGAGAGTTTGTCATAAGTGAAGCTTGGTTAATACCTTTGTGGATCAAACCTGAATGTCACTTCCTAGAAAATTTTGTTTGACATTGAATGGATTGTTGGGTGCAACTCGTGGTCTTGACCCTCACCCATGGGTCATGATTATCACATAGTTCAAACCTCAGTCATTCCTTGCACTCAACCCACATGAGTTTAGCACTTCATGAAAAATTATTAACCCTGTCCACTTCCTCCAGGAAATCTGACTTACATTTTTGACACAGCATGGTTTAATAAACCAATGCTCCTTTGCACTTGAATTTTTCTTGTATGTTTTTATGAATACATTTTGTATTTTTTTTTTTACAACAAATACTCATTTATTTTTTATTACTTGAATGTTTGTTCATCCCTATTGTGCATAGCTGTATGACCCCAGTGAGTTAATTTTTCTATAAAAATATTAATACAATTTTAACAAGTCGGCCGTCTCCCACTGAGGCAGGGTGACCCAAAAAGAAAATACTTTCATCATTCAACACTTTCACCTCACACATAATCACTGTATTTGCAGAGGTGCTCACAAACACAACAGTTTAGAAGTATATACGTATAAAGATACACGACATATCCCTCCAAACTGCTAATATCCCGAACCCCTCCTTTAGAGTGCAGGCATTGTACTTCCCATTTCCAGGACTCAAGTCCGGCTATGTGAAAATAACCGGTTTCCCTGAATCCCTCCACTAAATATTACCCTGCTCACACTCCAACAGATCGTCAGGTCCCAAATACCATTCGTCTTCATTCACTCCTATTGAACACGCTCATGCATGCCTGCTGGAAGTCCAAGCCCCTCGCCCACAAAACCTCCCTTAACCTTTTCGAGGACGACCCCTACCCCGCCTTCCTTACCCTACAGATTTATACGCTCTCCATGTCATTCTACTTTGATCCATTCTCTCTAAATGACCAAACAACCTCAACAACCCCTCTTCAGCCCTCTGACTAATACTTTTATTAACTCCACACCTCCTCATTTCCACACTCCGAATTTTCTGCTTAATACTTACACCACACATTGCCCTTAGACAGGACATCTCCACCGCCTCCTCACTGCTGCATTCACAACCCAAGCTTCACACCCATACAAGAGTGTTGGTACTATTATATACTTTCATAGATTCCCTTCTTTCCCTCCATAGACAGCATTTTTTGTCTCCACATATACCTCAATGCACCACTCACCTTTTTTCCCTCATCAATTCTATGATTAACCTCATCCTTCATAAATCCATCCGCCGACACGTCAACTCCCAAGTATCTGAAAACATTCACTTCTTCCATACTCCTCCTCCCCAATTTGTTATCCAATTTTTCTTTATCTAAATCATTTGATACCCTCATCACCTTACTCTTTTCTATGTTCACTTTCAACTTTCTACCTTTACACACACACCCAAACTCATCCACTAACCTTTGCAATTTTTCTTTAGAATCTCCCATAAGCACAGTATCATCAGCAAAGAGCAACTGTGTCAATTCCCATTTTGCATTTAATTCCTCATAATTTAATCCCACCCCTCTCCTGAACACCCTAGCATTTACTTCTTTTACAACCCCATCTATAAATATATTAAACCACCATGGTGACATTACACATCCCTGTCTAAGACCTACTTTTACCGGGAAGTAGTCTCCCTCTCTTCTACACACCCTAACCTGAGCCTCACTACCCTCATAAAAACTTTACAGAATTTAGTAACTTCCCACCTATTCCATATACTTGCAACATTTGCCACATTGCTCCTCTATCCACTATCATGTGCCTTTTCGAAATCCATAAATGCAATAAAAACTTCCCTACCTTTATCTAAATACTGTTCACATATATGCTTCAATGTAAACACTTGATCTACACATCCCCTACCCACTCTGAAACCTCCTTGCTCATCTGCAATCCTACATTCTGTCTTACCTCTTAATTCTTTCAATTATAACCCTACCATACACTTTTCCTGGTATATTCAGTAAACTTATTCTCTATAATTTTTACAATCTCTTTTGTCCCCCTTCCCTTTATATAAAGGGACTATACATGCTCTCTGCCAATCCCTAGGTACCTTCCCCTCTTTCATACATTTATTAAACAAAAATACCAACCACTCCAACACTATATCCACCCCTGCTTTTAACATTTCTGTCATGATCCCATCAGTTCCAGCTGCTGTACCCCCTTTCATTCTACATAATGCCTCGCATACCTCCCCCACATTCACATCCTGTTCTTCTTCACTCCTAAAAGATGGTATACCTCCCTGGCCAGTGCATGAAATTACCGCTTCCCTTTCTTCGTCGACATTTAGAAGTTCCTCAAAATATTCTCGCGATCTACCCAAAACCTCCATCTCCCCATCTACTAACTCCCCTACTCTGTTTTTAACTGACAAATCCATTCATTCTCTAGGATTTCTTAACTTGTTTAACTCGTTCCAAAATTTTTTCTTATTTTCATTAAAATTTCTTGACAGTGCCTCTATCATCTGCTCTCCTTTTGCACTCTCTCACCACTCTCTTCACCTTTCTTTTACTCTCCATATACTCTACTCTTCTTATAACAGTTCTGCTTTGTAAAAACCTCTCATAAGCTAACTTTTTCTCTTTTATCACACCCTTTACTTCTTTTTTCCTCCTGCACCCACCCTCCTATAACCACAAACTTCTGCCCCACATTCTAATACTGCATTTTTAAAACTATTCCAATCCTCTTCAACCCCCCCCCCCACTACTAATACTTGCACCAGCCCACCTTTCTGCCAATAGTTGCTTATATCTCACCCGAACTTCCTCCTCTCTTAGTTTATACGCTTTCACCTCCCTCTTGCTTATTGCCATTTTCCTCTTTTCCCATCTACCTCTTACTCTAACTGTAGCTACAACTAAATAATGATCCGATATATCAGTTGCCCGTCTATAAGCGTGTACATCCTGGAGCCTACCCATCAACCTTTTATCCACCAATACATAATCTAACAAATACTTTCATTACGTGCTATATCTTACCTTGTATATTTATTTATCCTCTTTTTCATAAAATATGTATTACTTATTACCATACCTCTTTCTACATATAGCTCAATTAAAGGCTCCCCATTTTCATTTACCCCTGGCACCCCAAATTTACCTACTACTCCCTCCACAACATTTTTGCCCACTTTAGCATTGAAATCCCCAACCACTATTACTCTCACACTTGGTTCAAAACTCCCCAAAATCTCTCTCTCTCTCTCCTCTACACTTCTCTCTTCTCCAGGTGCATATACGCTTACTATAACCCACTTTTCACATCCAACCTTTATTTTACTCCACATAATCCTTGAATTAATACATTTATAGTCCCTCTTTTCCTGCCATAACTTATCCTTCAACATTATTGCTACTCCTTCTTTAGCTCTATTTGAAACCCCTGACCTAATCCCATTTATTCCTCTCCACTGAAACTCTCCCACCCCCTTCAGCTTTGTTTCACTTAAAGCCAGGACATCCAGCTTCTTCTCATTCATAACATCCACAATCGTCTCTTTCTTATTTGCACAACATCCACGCACATTCAGACTTCCCACTTTGACAGTTTTCTTCTTATTCTTTTTAGTAATTATTACACTAAAAGGGGTTACTAGCCCATTGTTCCCGGCATTTTAGTTGACTTTTACAACACGCATGGCTTACGGAGGAAAGATTCTTATTCCACTTCCCCATGGATATAAAAGGAAAAGTAATAAGACCAAGAACTATTAAGATAAAATCAAAGAAAACTCAGATGAGTGTGTATAAATAAACATGTACATGTATGTGTAGTGTGACCTAAGTGTAAGTAGAAATAGCAAGACGTACCTGTAATCTTGCATATTTATGAGACAGACAAAAGACACCAGCAATCCTACCATCATGTAAAACAATTACAGGCTTTTGATCAAAGGAAAAGGTAATCTAGTCTTGGGTATGTTTCTCCCCTGCCCTCCCCCCACCCCAAAAAAAAAAATTGACTTTTTAAATCTTAAAATTAATGGTTGAAGAATACAGTTGTTCCTGTACTCATTTTTATAAGTAGTATGTCCAATTGCACTATTTTTTTTTTTTTTTTGTGGCATATTTTTCATATATGAAGTTCCACAAGGTTGTGTCCTCAGCACTACTCTTTTTCTCTTAGCTATAAATGACCTACCTTCCGTTCTTCCTTCGCACATTTGGTCTTTACTTTATGTTGACGACTTCGCTATAGCTTACTCGGGCGCTGAATGTCGATTAGGGGCAGCCTCCCTTCAGGTTGTGATAGACTGAGTTTCCCATTGGACCACTTCTCATAGCTTTAAATTTTCTAGGACGAAAACCCGTTTCATTACCTTCACTAGACGTACTCTTATTCTGGATACTTACTTGTACTTATATGGGTCACATGTTCCAGCATGTGATATGGTCAGGTTTCTGGGCCTGCTCTTTGATCGCCAGCTGCCGTGGAGACCACACATTTCTTCTATAAAGACAACTTGTCATGGTCGGCCAAATCTCCGTAAAGTTCTCTCACATTGTTCATGGGGAGCAGATCGTCGTACTCTCCTCCATTTGCATTCCACCCTAGTCTTGTCCAAGCTGGATTATGGTGACCAATTCTATTCTGTGGCCTGTCCCACAACTCTGTCTATGTTAGATCCCATTCATCACCAAGGTCTCCGTCTGTGCCTTGGTGCCTTTTGTTCATCCCGTTAAGAGCCTCTATGCAGAACCGAATATTCCATCATTGTCCGATGATGCTCATTGCCTTCGGTATTATGTTTGATCTTATGACCACAATCCTTCCGTACATAGGATGGTCACTGATGTTAGTAGACGTTCTTTATTTGTTCTCCGCCCCTTTTCTCTCAGCCTCCATTTGCTCTTGTCTTCTCTTCAGTTACCACCTTTCTATGTTCATGTAGCATCTCACTTTTCCCTGCCCCCTTGGGAAGCTCCAGCTGTTCGTGTCTGTTCTTTCCCACTGTGATGCGCGAAAACCCAACTACCTCCAGTGGCTTCCTGCTCTCTTTTCCTTGGCCACTTCCACTCTCATTCTCATGCCACCGCAGTGTACACCGATGATTCCAAGTCTTCTGATGGCATCAGCTTCGCAGCAGTGTTTCCGGACAGTGTTGTGCGAGGACATTTATTATCTTTGGCTAGCATTTTTACTGCTGAATTGTATGCCATTCTTGTAGCACTTATCTGTATAGCATCTATGCCTGTGTCACCATTTGTGGTTATTTCAGACTCCCTTAGTGCTTTACAAGCTATACAGAAATATGATAAACCTCACCCCCTAGTTCTTTGTATCCAACATTGGTTACGTATCTCTAGTAAACACAAAGATATTGTTTTTTGCTGGGTCCCTGGTCATGTTGACATACAGAGCAACGAACAGGCAGACACTGCTGCGCAGTCTGCGGTATATGACCTTCCAGTTTCAAATAGAGGTGTTCCATTCACAGACTATTTTGGTGAAATTGCTGCCCACCTTTGTACCCGTTGGCAACAACATTGGTCTGATCTGCTGCATAAGCTTCATTCTATTAAACGGAGTATATGTATAGGTTTCTGGCCGTCTTCTTGTCTTCAGTGTCGAGGTTGGGAGACTGCTTTCTCCCGTCTTTGCATCTGCCACGCTCATCTTACTCATGAGTATCTCTTGGAGAGGCGCCCTGTTCTTCTCTGTGAGAATTGTCAAGTTCCAGTATCTGTTAGCCACATTCTGTTGGACTGTCCACTCTGTCAGCGAGCATGCAGAATTTACCTCCAACGTCATCTCCACTCCGCTGCCTTCCCTTCTTGCTGATGGACTCTTCTTTAATCCACTCTCTCATTGACTTTTTGACAACAACTGATTTACTACACACACTGATGATGATGCCTCTAGCACTCTCCTCCATCCTTTCTACCTTAATCTCTTGCTACTCTCTACTCCTGCACTATGCACTGCCCTGCTGCACTCCATACCCTAATAATCATCCCTCTCTCTCTCTCTCTCTTTCATCAGATGATCTGTTATTTCTGATACTCCATTGTACCTGTATCCCTGAACAGTACGGTCAGATTTCTCGGCCTTAAGTTTGATCGCCAGCTGTCCTGGAAACCTCGCATTACCTCCCTGAAATTAACTTGCCATAGCTGGCTTAACCTCCTTAAAACCTTCATTCATCTTTTGTGAGGGAGGGTGGATCATCAAACTCTCCTTTGACTGCATTCAACCCTAATTTTATCAAAACTAGATTATGGGAACCAGACATATTTGGCGGCCTCTCTTGCAACTCCTAAACCTAATCCCATCCATCATCAGGGATTATGTTTATGTCTAGGTGCTTTTCGCGCTCTCCTGTCAAGAGCCTAATATGCAGTGGCAGATATTCCATACTTGAACGACCGCTGTGATGCCCATTGCTTGTTATTTTATCCACTCTTATGACCTTCATGATCTTTCTGTGTCTTCTTTCTTTCAACACACCGGCCATATCCCACCGAGGCGGGGTGACCCAAAAGGAAAAAACGAAAGTTTCTCCTTTTACATTTAGTAATATATACAGGAGAAGGGGTTACTAGCCCCTTGCTCCCGGCATTTTAGTCGCCTCTTACAAGGCATGGCTTACGGAGGAAGAATTCTGTTCCACTTCCCCATGGAGGTAAGAGGAAATAAACAACAAGAACAAGAACTAGAAAGAAAATAGAAGAAAACCCAAGGGGGTGTGTATATATATGCTTGTACATGTATGCATAGTGTGACCTAAGTGTAAGCAGAAGTAGCAAGACGTACCTGAAATCTTGCACGTGTATGAGACAGAAAAAAAAAAAAAGACACCAGCAATCCTACCATCGTGTAAAACAATTACAGGCTTCAGTTTTACACTCGCTTGGCAGGGCGGTAGTACCTCCCTGGGTGGTTGCTGTCTACCAACCTACTACCTAGGATCTCTATATACATGCATAGGTTAATAATGGACATTAGTAGAGGTCCATCATTTGTTTACCGCCTGTTTACTCTCCCTTTTCTCTTTGTCCACACTCTCTCTTGACTTCTCATCAGGTGCCCCCTTTATATATGCATCTAACTTTTCTTTTTCCCGTTGGGAGGTTCTGCCACTTCCTATCTGTTCTTTCCCACTGTCATGTGCAAAAACTTAATACAAATGTACCTACAGTGGCTTCTCGCTCCCTTTATCTTAAATACTTCCAGTCTCATTCTCGTGCCGTTGCAGTTTACACTGATGGTTCTAAATCCTCTGATGGTGTTGGGTTTGCAGCAGTGTTCCCAGACAGTTGTTGTTCAAGGTCATATATTAGATTCAGCTAACATCTTCACAGATGAACTGTATGCAGTTCTCATGGTGATTATCCATATTGGTAGTCTGTCTCTTTTAGTGCTGTGCAGGCACTGAGTGTCACCTCACTGCAGTTTCTCTCCAGCAAGTGGTCAACCGTGTTTCCAACTGGGCCACCACTCATGGGTTTAAATTTTCTAGTACTAAAACTAACCAAATTACTTTCACTAATGTTCTGTCATCTCTGATCACCCACTGTACCTATATGGCTTGTGTATCCCAGAACATGATATGGTCAGATTTCTCAGCCTTGTTTGACCATAGTTATCCTGGAAACCTCGCATTACCTCTCTGAATGCAACTTATCATAGCTGGCTGAACCTCCTTAAAACACTTGCTCATCTTTCATTTTATCGAAACTCGATTATGGTGACCAGATATATTCAGCGACTTCTCCTGCAACTCTTTCTAGCCCTAATCCGATTCATCACTTTTTGTTTGGTAATTTTTGATCTTCACTGAAAAGCACCGATCACCATGGTGCTCATCTTCACTCTCATGACCTTTGCGATCTTTCCATGTACATGTATAGGATAGTCACTGATGTTAGTATTATTATTATAATCAAAAAGAAGCGCTAAGCCACAAGGGCTATACAGCGCTGCAGGGTAGGGAAGGAAGCAAGGGAATTGGATGGCAGAAGGGAGGGGGGATGATCAGCAGGTTACAGAAAACAGCGGGGCAGGGGATAGTACGGGGGTAGAGGGTAGCAAGAGATTGAAGTAGAAAGGGCTGAAAGTATCAGAATTTGTGAAGTAAGTCAGTTGTTGTCAAAAAGTCAATGAGAGAGTCCGGATGAAAGGTGGGTCCATCAGCGAGAAGGGAAGGTAAAGAGAGAGCAGCGGGGCGAAGACGACGACAGAGGTAAATTCTGCGTGCTCGTTGATAAAGTGGGCAGTCCAACAGAATGTGGCTGACTGATAATGGAGCTTGGCAATTCTCACAGAGAGGAGCAAGACGCCTCTCCATGAGATATCCATGAGTAAGACGAGTATGGCCAATGCGAAGACGGGAGAGAGTAGTCTCCCAACCTCGACACTGGTGATAAGAAGACGGCCAGTAACCTATACTCGGTTTAATAGACTGAAGTTTGTTGCCGAGCATAGTAGACCAACGTTGTTGCCAACGGGTGTGAAGGTGGGAAGATATTACAGCAAAATAGTCCGTACATGGAATACCTCTATAAGAAACTGGTAGGTCATGTACTGCTGACCGCGCAGCAGTGTCTGCCTGTTCATTGCCCTGTACGTCAACATGACCAGGGACCCAACAAAAAACAATATCTTTATGCTTGGTAAAGATGCGGCGTAGCCAAAGTTGGATACGGAGGACTAAGGGGTGAGGTGTATCAAATTTTTGTATAGCCTGTAAAGCACTAAGGGAGTCTGAGACAACCACAAATGATGACACAGGCATAGATGCAATACGGATAAGTGCTGTAAGGATGGCATATAATTCAGCAGTAAAAATACTAGCCGAAGATAGTAAATGCCCTTGTACGACGCTGTCCGGAAACACTGCTGCGAATCCTACGCCGTCAGAAGACTTAGAGCCATCTGTGTACACAGCAATGGCATGAGAATGAGAGTGAAAGTGGTCAAGAAAAAGAGCGGGAAGCGACCGTAGACAGTTGGGCTTTCGAGCAAGGGAGGGAGAAAGAACAGACTCGAACAGCTGGAACTTCCCAGGGGGGTAGGGAAAAGTGAGATGCTACATGTACATAGAAAGGTGGTAGTTGAAGAGAAGACAAGAGCGAATGAAGGCGAAGAGAGAAGGGACGGAGTAAGCAAGGGCGGCGAACAAATAAAGAATGTCTACTAATATCAGTGACCATTCTATAAATGGAAGGATTGCGGAGATCATGAGAGCGTACATAGTAGCGCAGGCAATGGGCATCACGGCGATCGGATAAGGATGGAACGTTCGCTTCTGCATAGAGGCTTTCGACAGGGGAAGAGCGAAAAGCACCAAGGCATAAACGTAATCCTTGGTGATGAATGGGGTTAAGGCTAGAGAGAGTAGCAGGAGATGCCGCTGAATAGATCTGGTCACCATAATCAAGTTTCGATAAAATAAGGGTGGAATGTAGGTGAAGGAGGGTTCGACGATCAGCTCCCCACGAAAGATGAGCAAGGGTTTTAAGAAGGTTCAGCCGGCTGTGACAAGTTGCCTTCAGAGAGGTAATGTGAGGTTTCCAGGATAACCTACGATCAAAGAGGAGGCCCAGAAACTTGACTGTATCACGTTCAGGGATACGGGAGCCATAGAGGTACAAAGGATGATCGGAGATGACAGAGCGTCTAGTGAAAGTGATTTCGTGGGTTTTAGTGCTGGAAAATTTAAACCCATGTGTGGTGGCCCAATTGGAAACACGGTCGACTGCATGCTGGAGAGAAACTGTAAGGAGGTGACAGTCAGCGCCTGCACAGGCAATAGCGAAGTCATCAACATAGAGTGATGACCAAATATTTGATGGAAGACTAGAGGCCAAATCATTAATAGCAAGGAGAAAAAGTGTTGTGCTCAGAACACATCCCTGGGGGACACCTTCAGCTTGGATAAAGTCCGGGGAGAGCACATTATTAACCCGAACACGGAAATGCCTGTCAGTTAAAAAGTTCTTAAGGAAGGATGGTAGATTGCCTCGAAGGCCTAAGGAGTGGGCTTGGGCTAAAATATTATACCTCCAAGTTGTGTCATATGCCTTCTCAAGGTCAAAAAATATGGCAATAACTGAGTGGTTATTCGCAAAGGCATTACGAACATACGTATCCAAGCGCAGTAAGGGGTCTATGGTAGAACGTCCCTTACGAAAGCCATATTGACGAGTGGAGAGACTGTTGTGTGTCTCTAAATACCACACTAAACGTCTATTTACTAGACGTTCCATTACTTTGCAAACTGCACTGGTAAGAGCAATGGGACGATAGTGGGAGGTTTCATGTCCCGTAGTGCCTGGTTTGCGGAAAGGGAGAACAATGGCGGATTTCCACAGCTGTGGAAGAACTCCTTGTGACCAAATAAGATTGTAAAGGCGTAATAGGACTGCAAGGGCTGACTGATGTAAATGTTGTAGCATACGAATATGAATGTCGTCGGGCCCAGCTGCCGATGATCGACAAGGCGAGAGTGTTGCCTCCAGTTCTTGAAGTGTAAAAGGCACATTATACTGTTCTTCTCTGAGAGAAGAAAAGTCCAAGGGTGCTAACTCTCTGGCAGACTTTGAGGAAAGAAATGAGGGGCATAGATGGAGTCCCTGAGAAATACGGACCAGATGATTGCCAATTTCATTGGCAACATCTAGTGGGTTTGCTATATCAACACCGGTAACCCGCAGAACAGGAGCCGGGTCAGGAGAATATTTACCACTCAGTTTTCGTACTTTTTTCCAGACTGCACTCATAGAGGAAGCAGAGGTGATGGTGGAGACATAATCTCGCCAGCAAGTGCGTTTAGCGTCACAGATGACACGGCGAGCGATCGCACGCTTCTGTTTAAAATCAAGGAGTCGCTCTGTGGTTCTATTGTACCGGTACCTGCCCCATGCAGCACGTTTCAAACGTACTGCACGAGCACAAGCAGGAGACCACCAAGGCACGCATTTCTGAGAATGCCTGCCCGAAGTTTGGGGTATAGAATGAGAAGCTGCGGTGAAAACGGAGGACGAGAAGAGGTGTAAAAGCTCATCGATGGAGGACGAAGAAGGAACCTCTTTAAAAACAGTCAGGTGTGAGTAAAGGTTCCAATTTGCCCGATTAAATTGCCAGCGTGGGGTGCGAAGAGGTGGCGAATATGAAGGGGAAGTAAGAATGATTGGGAAATGATCACTGTCATGTAAGTCCGGGAGAACAGACCAAGTAAAGTCTAATGCGGCTGAGGAAGAGCAAACTGAGAGATCGATGCAAGAGAGAGTATGAGTCCGAGGATCAAAATGGGTGTGAGTACCTGTATTTAAAACATGGAGGGGGTGGGTGGCAAGAAAAGCCTCTAACTGAATTCCACGGGAATCACAGTGAGACCCTCCCCAGAGGAAATGGTGGGCATTAAAATCACCAAGTAACAGAATCGGTGGCGGTAATGACGAAACAAGGAAGGCAAAATCCGGAATAGATAATGCCCGAGAAGGAGAGAGATATAAAGAACAGAGCGTATACCACCTATGTAAGTGGATACGGGCTGCTGTGTAATGTAGCGAAGTATGAACAAATAGCTGATGGTACGGAATATCAGTGCGGAGAAGAAGGGCACTTTCATTAAAGGTCCCATCAGGAAAAGGATCTGAAGAACACAATAAATTATAGCCTGAGATGTGAGAAATAACAGCAGAGTGTAATTTTGGTTCCTGTAAGCAAACACCAACAGGGGCAAACTGGGAGAGTAACATCTGAAGCTCACCCCGATTACCCCTGAGGCCGCGTATATTCCACTGTAAAAAGGCCATGATTGGCAATGATAAGGATACTTGAAATCCGCAGGTAAGGGTTCCTATGGACTAGAAGGGTTAGAAAAGTCCACATGCGGAGGCAGTGGAAAATGTTCAAGCAGCGAAGGAACGGTGCGCTGTGAAGAAAGGAGTTGCGCAGATGGAGCAGAGGAGAGAGAAAGAGTGGAAGGTGGATCAGTGTCCATCGATGGTTTGGTCTCTGCAATATATTCAGAGATTGCTTCAAGTGTTTCGGAATTCAGAGATGTCGTATGGGAGACAATATTGGGAATGGTAGGGGGAGGATGAGTAAAGATTGGAACTGTATTGGACTGTACCAAGGTAGGGGGGGGGGCGAAAGGGTGGAGGGAACTGGAGAAGCGTGGCAGGGGACAGAAGAGACAGGAACCTGGGAGGTGGCAGAAGAGGAAGAAACTTGGGAGGGAACAGGGGAGGAAGGTACATTACGAGGAGGAGGGTGAACCTCTGCACTTGTAACTGAGCCAGTGAGAGGGGAAGAACTAGGGACAGAGACAGGGAGGGTAAAATGAGGAGGTGGAAGATGGGTAGGAGGTGTTACCGGACCTTTTTTTGACTTTTGAGAAGTAGAGGGACGATTGGGAAGAGGTGTCGTACGAGGTCTCGTCGATACTGAGGCTTGTAAGAGAGAACTCGAAGAAGCGAGATTAGACTGAGGCGTCGAAGTAGGGACGTCTGAGCCGAGGACAGCAAAAGGATTAGATACAGGAGTGATTATGGGAGAGGTAACCACAGAGGTGGGTGTAGAAGATGGGATACCAGAAGTGGGGGGACGTTTTGAAACACGGGAATAAGAAACACGTGGGAGTCTCCCTTGGAGGCGGAGATGAGAAACTGCCATGGCATAAGGGAGACCTTCTGTCTCTTTGAGGTAATTGATTTCCCGCTCGTTTAAATAGACCTGACAACGGCGAGAGTACGAAGGGTGAGCCTCATGACAGTTAAGGCAAGAGGGAGATCGATTGCAAGACGTATTAGAATGGTCATCGGCACCACAGACTGGGCATTCGGCGATAGATCTGCAATATTTCGCTGGATGGCCAAATCGCCAGCAATTTCTACACTGTTGTGGTGTAGGGATCACCTTTCGAACTTGTAACCGATGTCCTGCTATATAAACTGAGGATGGGAGTTCTCGGCTGTCAAAAGTTAAACGAGCCACATTGCTAGGGTATCGTCTCCGCCCACGGGCAGGAAGAACGTAAGTGTCTACCTTGAGGATTGGGAGATCTTGGAGTTCCAGCTGTTCTAGAATGTCGGTGCCACATGTCTGGAAATTTTGTTGAACTATGGTATGGGGCAGAATAACGGTACCACTACAAGAATTGAGGGAATGATGTTTTTCAAGGGTGACAAGAACAGTATCTATATGGGAAAGACGAGAGAGCTCACGAGCCTGGGTAGCATTCTGTACGGTAATGATGCGCGTACCGCTCTTAAGAGCATGAAAAGAAATATCTTTACCAACATGGCGTAGGAGTGCCTTGCCAATACTATGGTAAGAAAGATAGGCAGTAGAGGAAGTTGGTCGTAAAGTGAAGAATTTAGTCCACTGTTCAGTCTGAAACTGAGCGTGGAAAGGTAGTGAAGGACGTGTCGATCGTTTCTGAGAAGAACGAGAAGGTGAAGGTGGAAAAGTATCATCAGTAGGTAATTGTCGTTGACGTTTAGGCGTGGGACCAGAGTTGGTCCGACGTGGAACGGGTCGGCGATTTGAAAATTGCCGCACCGTAGAGGGAGAGGCCGGAAGCATAGTCAGAGGAGAGCGAAGGTCTGATAAATCGAAGGAGTCAGTCGAGGCCTCAGTACCTGAAGCGGGTGAGGAAACAGCACCGGCAATAGGTACAGAGGCATGAGGAATGTCTGAAGAGTGGTCCAAAGACGAGGCGGGGTCAGAACGGGGTGCGGTATCAAGAAGGGGCCCGGGGGTACCAGGTTCATGGACTAGGGCTGCCATGGTTAGGTTACTTCTTTCTTTTTGTTTTTAAGAAAAAAAAAAGAAAGAAGAAAAGAAAATAAAAATAAAAAAAAGAAAAAAAAAAGGGGGGACCGGGGAGGGATAGTTCCTAGGAGGAATGAAAGGGCCAGAAATCTCCCTCCGCGCCCAAGAGGACTCGACACCGCTAGTAGCGCAGATGCAGCATGGAACCCGTGCCATACCCTACCCTTCATGCCAGTAAACCAGCAATCTGGGATAGCAACCTCACATCTGCCGAGCTACCTCGGTGGACAAAAGAGAGGGCGGCCGGATATCCGCCACAAAGCATACCTCCTTCAGCCACCACCCCCGGAATCCGAAAGGTGGCTTCCAGAGATACACCCGTCGCCCAAAAGACACCCAAAGCTACTCCGGGATACCGGAGAGGGATCGGGACATCCCTAGGCAATCCAGATTCCACGGCAAACTACGCCACCGCCAAGAAACCTCAACGGAATGGGATGGACCCCGGTGTCCTTTCCCCTACCTAGGAACTAGCGCGCCTGTGGGAGAAATCACGAAGGCTAAAAAGAGGAAGGGCAAAAGGGAGGGGTGAGGAGGAGGAGGAGGAATGGAAAAAGGGGAGGATGGGATAGGGGAGGGGAGAATGGGGGGTAATTAGGTTCGGTCTGAGGAAGAAGACCGACAGGGCTAATTCCTCAGACCAAGAGCCTCTTCACCACGCCAAGGAGCCCCCCTTGAAGAGGACTGATGTTAGTAGATGTTCTTTATTTGTTCGTCGCCCCTGTTTACTCCGTCCTTTTTCTCTTCGCCTACATTCGCTCGTCTTCTTTTCAGTTACCACCTTTCTGTGTTCATGTAGCATCTCGCTTTTCCCTTTTCCTTTGGGAAGTTCCAACGGTTCATGTTAGTTCTTTCCCACTGTCTACGGTGGCTTCTCGCTCTCTTTTTCTTAGCCACTTCTGATCTCATTTTCATGCCATCGCAGTGTACACTGATGGTTCGAAGTCTTCTGACGGCGTCAGATTCGCAGCAGTGATTCCGGACAGCGTCATGCGAGGGCATCTGTTATCCCTGGCTAGCATTTTTATGGCTGAATTGTATGCCATTCTTGTAGCACTTATCAGTATTGCATCTCCGCCCGTGTCACCATTTGTGGTCGTTTCCCTTAGTGCTTTGCAGGCTATACGAAAATTTGATACACCTCGTCCCTGGTTCTTCGTTTCCAACTTTGGTTACTCCGTATCTCTAGCAAACACAAAGATATTGTTTTTTGTTTGGTCCCTGGTCATATTGATGTACAGGGCAACAAACAGGCAGACACTGCTGCACAGTCAGCAGTACATGACCTCCCAGTTTCATATAGAGGTGTTCCATTCATTGACTATTTTGCTACCCACCTTTGCACCCGTTGGCAACAACATTGGTCTGATCTGCTCCATAAACTACATTCTATTAAACCGAGTATAGGTTTCTGGCCATCTTGTCGGGATTGGGAGACTACTTGTCTTAAAGGTATCTCAAGGAGGCACCCTGTTCCACTCTGATAATTGTCAGGTTTCAGTTTGTTAGCCACATTCTGTTGGACTGCCCCCACTATCAATGAGCACGCAGAATTTACCTCCGTTGTCACCACTCTACTGCCCTCTCTCTTGTTACCCTCTACCCCTGCACTATCCACTGCCCTGCTGCAATCATCCCTCTCTTGCTACCCAATACCCCTGCATCCTTCCCTGCCTGGCAGCACTGTATGACCCTTGTAGGTTTAGCACTTTTTTCATTAAAGAATGGAGATAAAATGGGTAACTTAATTTTTGAAAGCATAGAAAGTGGGAATTTTTCATGGAAGAGAATGAAGATTCAACGGGTAACCATTAATTTTTGAAAGGAATGAAATTCCCATAGTTTATTCTTTAATCAGAGAAAATGGAGATTCAAGGGGTAACATTTTTTGAAAACAGGAGTGAAATTCCCATAGTTTATTTGGAAAAACTCCCATTTTCTTTTATTAAGGTGGATATTAATTTTAAATCCCATATTTTCTTGGTAGAAAAAAAGGTAAATTACTGTTTTTATTTAAAAAAAAAAAAAAGGACATAAAATTGTCAAGTAAAACTAATATAGTTTTATTGACATCACAACACTGTAAGCAGAGTGTCTACAATCTATTTCTATACAAAGCCACAATTGATTTGATTTTGATTGATCATGTAGAAAATGATTTCAAAATCAATATGTGGCACCTCAGCAATTCCAACCTGCAAGATGTGCATTATTAAAGAATCCTTCCTATTACACACAAACTCAAATTTTCACTCTAGAGCTACATTAACACAGCCGAACAAATTACAACATTCAGCACAAGCTAGTGTGAAAGGAAGACAACTTTAGTGATACACGATCTAGCTAAAACTTGCCGGTGCTGCCATACGTGTTGCAATATTTCCTGCTTACACAAATTCCAGCACAATACTGTATACTAATTACACGGTATATTCACAAGAACAATGAATCTACCAAAATAGAACATTTATTATTCTAAACTTTGTATATCAATATCTAACAATCTTTATCTGGGTCAACATGCCTCTACTTTCCTTACACATATTTATAGCATGTCACGGTATTATAAGTACTCAACAAACACATAAGAGCAGAAAGCAACAAGAACTTTGGGCAAACCATCAATAAACATTCAGAATCAACAAAGGCTGTGAAAAACAACATATTGGCATATAGAATATTCCCATTAAAATGAACTCTAAGGCATTACAAACTGTTTAATGACAACTAAGTTAGTGTGTCCCATTCCTTCATGTTTGATAAATTTCAGGTAGTCTCCATACTCCAAATTACAGAACACTTATAACCTGAATGTGGAAGGAGGCATTGTTTATATATATATGAAATGCAGAGGATTGTGTAAGATGCTAAACAAAAGGTTACAGAGGAAGCACATTACTGCTGCATATGGTTTAACAAGGCAGTACAAGAAAGCATGTATACCTATGCCATAAATGAACTATACCTGGCAGACTATTTCCACTTTTATGGAGTAATTGATTATTCATAACCCTGATCATTTCTTGGAGCAAAGAAAATTATGAAGATATAAACATTTAGTTCTGCACAAAACCTGTACACACCTACATATGCATGGTTATCTCTACAATTAATGTTTACCAGCAAGCATATTCACACTTGTTGGTTGGTTCAGTTTATACATACATTCTTCTACCTACTGTATGTGCATTAAAGTGACTAACAAAATCACTGCAGGGTGACACCTTAAACAATTATAATTTTAAGCCTAAAACCTTCTTTTAAGCTAATTTACCATATGGATATTTTTTCTGCAGTGAATGCAGATTTAAACATACAAAACAAGAAAGCTGTAATGACTAACAAAATGTAAAGCATAATTACTTCATGGTTACCTTAGGCCCTAGATCACTTCCCATATACAAAGACCTGTGTACAACTTAATTTGTTTACCCTTCTAGGGAGGTCCCATAATATTGAAGGATTCATGATCCAAGGAATTGGTGTTGCACTTCCCATTTACAGATCAAGTCTGATTACATCCCATTCACCAGGTGCTATGTTATCCTCACAACTTTAGCATTCTTCATGAATAATAATGTGCTAAAGGAGGAATATACAGAAGTTAGGGAATGAGGGGCAGGAGTGTGCAAGAGTAAGGGTTAGTAGGGGGTAGGAGAGAGTACAAGAGGTAAGTTAAAATCATATAAGAATAATAAACTTTTAGAAATAATAATCAACTTGGTGGCATGAGAATATTAATGAGGTGTAGATGATACACACAAAAGCATTAATTTGAAACTATTCAATGCTTCACTTATACAAGTTTCTTCAAATCAGTATACTATTACACCTGAGGAAAGATTATATAAGCAGGAGCAGAGAGGGGTCAGATGTGGAGGTGCTAGTTCTGTGGTATTTTTGATCTCTAAATTGACTTTGTTCAGCAACTGTATTGCTAAGGGTTTGGCAGTTTGTACTAGTTTGCCGAGTACATGTATGTTTTGAAATTATTCAGTTCATTAGCCTTGATCTACAGTAGAGGGCAAATATGAGATATACATGTATATGGGATATTGGCAGTTTGGAGGGATATGTTGTGTATCTTCATATGTATATGCTTCTAAACTGTTGTATTCTGAGCACCTCTGCAACAACAGTGATTATTTGTGAGCGAGGTGAAAGTGTTGAATGATGATTAAAATATTTTCTTTTTGGGGATTTTTTCTTTCTTTTTGGGTCACCCTGCTTCAGTGGGAGATGGCCAACTTGTTTAAAAAAAAAGACAACTGTGCAGAAAACTGTTCCATATTTTATGAGATTTGGGTTAAATTGGTTCCTTAGTCAATTAAGCCCATATAATATTTTCCTCTGGTTGTCTCATTTTCAAGATGTGAACATTGTCCAAGGCAAATGCAACAAGTTTCAGAGAAAAGGTTGCCTGCAGTGGACAGTTGAGCTGCAGTAGATCAAGGAAGGACTATTTCAGGAAGGTAGTTATTAAAGCCTACAGTCTTCATGGCTGACATTTTTCTTTGTATCTGTCTTCTTGAGAGAGTCCTTCCTTGACCTACCCCATCTTAACGGTCAGCTGCCAGCAACTCCTCCTCAAAAAAATCTGCAGCATATACTATACAGAATGAATAGATCTCTAAAAGTTCCAAAAAAGCCTACACGGAAATATAGCCATAAGCAACTATACTGTAACCTAAACCTCTCAGTGAAACACTGCAGGGAGGCCTACTGGCTTTTGCTGCACCAAATATGTACCAATTTCTTTTATAAGTAACTCTCACATTTCACTGTGCATTGTAGATCAAGGTTAAAGGGCTGAACACCTTCAAAATGTAGTTATTATTTATTAACACATCGGCCACTTCCCACCAAGGCAGGGTGACCCAAAAAAAAAAAAAAACTATCATTCATTCATTCCATCACTGTCTTGCCAGAGGTGCGCTTACACTACAGTTATAAAACTGCAACATTAGTACCCATCCTTCAGAGTGCAGACACTGTACTTCCCATCTCTAGGACTCAAGTCTGGCCTGCTGGTTTCCCTGAATCCCTTCAAAATGTATGCTCAGTAAACTATTACAGTTGCTGAACAAAACCTATTAAGACCAACTGTTGAACTAACACTGCAAAGAGACATCACATCTGACCTCATCTCACTCCTTCCTTTATAATCTTAATATATAGTCTGTTGACTTAAGTCTATTGTACATGCAAAGCATTGTCTGAATAATTTTCAACTATTGCTTTTGTATCTTAGTGTATTTAGTAACATGAGATTAATAAACTAAGGAAAGTTGCCCATGCTGCTTTTTAGTATCTCTAGCCTCGACAGTAATGCATTATTTTTATCAATTATATGTACTGTGTTATTACTAAGATAATGTACAGAGTTGATCTTTATACTATTCATGTAAATTTATTTACATCACTAAACTTTTCTTAACTGCTTGTGTACTACAGTATCTCTGTTCCATTTTAACCTTTAAATTATGTTTAAAAAATCTAATTCACTGTCAACCAACTTACTTATGTCATAAAAGTTTTTTTTTTTTTTTTGATTTCAATTTTAATACTGTATTCACATTATTATTTAAATTTAAATAAGAATTAACATGTTTTGACTACCATATATTAAAATACAAGCATGCATGTATTAATAATAAACACTCATCTGGAAGAAATAATTTGCAGAAAGCCTTTTCTTGTGTAACTTCTAGATTATTCAACAGGTTGCTAGTGTTTGTTCAGTCAGGAAACTGTTCATGCTTTCAAGTCTCAGTTGAAAAACATCACTTTCCAGAGAAATAATCATGACGAGTTGTATAATTATTCATTTAGTTTGTTTTTACTTGCCTATACGTACATTATACATAAATACGTACCTTATTCTGATTTTTTTTATGGGCACTCAAGACACGGTAAAATTTTTCCCAAGTTGAATTTCTGTATTAGAATAATTAGATGTTAAAGTACATAGCAAGCATTTCTGATGAAATATGCTTAAGAAATAATACTCAATAATTCTAAATACCAATTTACTTAGTCTGTTAATAGAAACAGCATTCATCCTGGTAGGTATTAGTGTTGTCATATGCACGAGACAAAAGCCTGTTAATTACCTGTGATTTTGCATGCAATTGGTCATGATGGCTTTTCTCTCCTCACAACTTAGCCTGGGGCCAGGCCTCCCTCAATTGTTTGTTGTACCAGACTTTCTGTTGGAGGCCCATTGGCCCATATACTGTAGCTATCACAGCCTGGTTGATCTGACAGTTGAGAGGGTTAGTAGTACAATTAAAAAGTTGTTAAAAGTTCTGCACCCTGGTTGGATTACTTGTTCGAATCTTGTAAACTTTAATTACATTCAGAATTTACTACTTATTTCCGTTTTCCTGTGTCTTATTACTTTAGTTTATATTCTTTAGTTTCATTTTCTATGGTAGTAAGGGCTTAATTACCCCATTAGCTTTATAATTATTAAAAAGTAATAAGGGAAATATCCTTTGAGGTCACCCTGTCTACTGAATGGACAATATGTTAAAATATGAAGCTCTGTTACAAATAAATCTAGCAATTTGCATTTTTTGGCACTTTACCTCACCTGTTTCCTGAGGTGTGTACCTGTCTAACAGGTAAAAAATATGAATAAGAAACTCCTAAATAGCCGAGATTAATCCTCTCACTTCACGACACTGGGAAAGGAGTGGAACAGGAATTAGCAAGGCAACGAAAACGACATTACCTCTTGCATCTTGTCATATAGTGCACCTTGAAAATTAGTGGGATAGATACTGTACTCCCAGAGTTTGAGTGTGTGTTTGTGCTCATTATCTCATGTGTGCTGAATGAGTAATTCAGTGTAATACTCTTGCAGCCTCTGTAGGCATAACTTCTGAAGACTACAAAGTCTGACTGTGGTAATTTCATACTGGAGAATAATGCCTCAACAATGTTGAGAATGTTTCTAAAAATGAATAGAGCTTGCCTCCTAGTTCTGAGGGTATCACAAGGACCAGGTACAATACAAGTTATACAGATTTCCAGTATGCTCAAGGACCTAAAATCAATAGTTTACACTACAATATACACATCCTGTATATAACATTCTTAAAATAATAAGAAGGGTATAATATTTTCAACTTTCCATTGTAGTCAGTTTCTAATATATACTTTATATACATTCTATATACAACTGATACATTATTTAGTAGTAGTAGGTTGGTAGACAGCAACCACCCAGGGAAGTACTACCGTCCTGCCAGATGACTGTGAAACAAAAACCTGTAACTGTTTTGCATGATGGTAGGATTGCTGGTTTCTTTTTCTGTCTCATAAACACGCTAAGATAACAGGGATATCTTGCTACTCCTACTTACACTTTGGTCACACTTCACAGACACGCACATGCATATATATATATACATACATCTAGGTTTTTCTCCTTTTTCTAAATAGCTCTTGTTCTTTTTTATTTCTTCTATTGTCCATGGGGAAGTGGAAAAGAATCTTTCCTCCGTAAGCCATGCGTGTCGTATGAGGCGACTAAAATGCCGGGAGCAATGGGCTAGTAACCCCTTCTCCTGTATACAATTACTAAAAAAGAGAAGAAGAAAAACTTTATAAAACTGGGTTGCTTAAATGTGCGTGGATGCAGTGCGGATGACAAGAAACAGATGATTGCTGATGTTATGAATGAAAAGAAGTTGGATGTCCTGGCCCTAAGCGAAACAAAGCTGAAGGGGGTAGGAGAGTTTCAGTGGGGGGAAATAAATGGGATTAAATCTGGAGTATCTGAGAGAGTTAGAGCAAAGGAAGGGGTAGCAGTAATGTTAAATGATCAGTTATGGAAGGAGAAAAGAGAATATGAATGTGTAAATTCAAGAATTATGTGGATTAAAGTAAAGGTTGGATGCGAGAAGTGGGTCATAATAAGCGTGTATGCACCTGGAGAAGAGAGGAATGCAGAGGAGAGAGAGAGATTTTGGGAGATGTTAAGTGAATGTATAGGAGCCTTTGAACCAAGTGAGAGAGTAATTGTGGTAGGGGACTTGAATGCTAAAGTAGGAGAAACTTTTAGAGAGGGTGTGGTAGGTAAGTTTGGGGTGCCAGGTGTAAATGATAATGGGAGCCCTTTGATTGAACTTTGTATAGAAAGGGGTTTAGTTATAGGTAATACATATTTTAAGAAAAAGAGGATAAATAAGTATACACGATATGATGTAGGGCGAAATGACAGTAGTTTGTTGGATTATGTATTGGTAGATAAAAGACTGTTGAGTAGACTTCAGGATGTACATGTTTATAGAGGGGCCACAGATATATCAGATCACTTTCTAGTTGTAGCTACACTGAGAGTAAAAGGTAGATGGGATACAAGGAGAATAGAAGCATCAGGGAAGAGAGAGGTGAAGGTTTATAAACTAAAAGAGGAGGCAGTTAGGGTAAGATATAAACAGCTATTGGAGGATAGATGGGCTAATGAGAGCATAGGCAATGGGGTCGAAGAGGTATGGGGTAGGTTTAAAAATGTAGTGTTAGAGTGTTCAGCAGAAGTTTGTGGTTACAGGAAAGTGGGTGCAGGAGGGAAGAGGAGCGATTGGTGGAATGATGATGTAAAGAGAGTAGTAAGGGAGAAAAAGTTAGCATATGAGAAGTTTTTACAAAGTAGAAGTGATGCAAGGAGGGAAGAGTATATGGAGAAAAAGAGAGAAGTTAAGAGAGTGGTGAAGCAATGTAAAAAGAGAGCAAATGAGAGAGTGGGTGAGATGTTATCAACAAATTTTGTTGAAAATAAGAAAAAGTTTTGGAGTGAGATTAACAAGTTAAGAAAGCCTAGAGAACAAATGGATTTGTCAGTTAAAAATAGGAGAGGAGAGTTATTAAATGGAGAGTTAGAGGTATTGGGAAGATGGAAGGAATATTTTGAGGAATTGTTAAATGTTGATGAAGATAGGGAAGCTGTGATTTCGTGTATAGGGCAAGGAGGAATAACATCTTGTAGGAGTGAGGAAGAGCCAGTTGTGAGTGTGGGGGAAGTTCGTGAGGCAGTAGGTAAAATGAAAGGGGGTAAGGCAGCCGGGATTGATGGGATAAAGATAGAAATGTTAAAAGCAGGTGGGGATATAGTTTTGGAGTGGTTGGTGCAATTATTTAATAAATGTATGGAAGAGGGTAAGGTACCTAGGGATTGGCAGAGAGCATGCATAGTTCCTTTGTATAAAGGCAAAGGGGATAAAAGAGAGTGCAAAAATTATAGGGGGATAAGTCTGTTGAGTGTACCTGGTAAAGTGTATGGTAGAGTTATAATTGAAAGAATTAAGAGTAAGACGGAGAATAGGATAGCAGATGAACAAGGAGGCTTTAGGAAAGGTAGGGGGTGTGTGGACCAGGTGTTTACAGTGAAACATATAAGTGAACAGTATTTAGATAAGGCTAAAGAGGTCTTTGTGGCATTTATGGATTTGGAAAAGGCGTATGACAGGGTGGATAGGGGGGCAATGTGGCAGATGTTGCAAGTGTATGGTGTAGGAGGTAGGTTACTGAAAGCAGTGAAGAGTTTTTACGAGGATAGTGAGGCTCAAGTTAGAGTATGTAGGAAAGAGGGAAATTTTTTCCCAGTAAAAGTAGGCCTTAGACAAGGATGTGTGATGTCACCGTGGTTGTTTAATATATTTATAGATGGGGTTGTAAGAGAAGTAAATGCGAGGGTCTTGGCAAGAGGCGTGGAGTTAAAAGATAAAGAATCACACACAAAGTGGGAGTTGTCACAGCTGCTCTTTGCTGATGACACTGTGCTCTTGGGAGATTCTGAAGAGAAGTTGCAGAGATTGGTGGATGAATTTGGTAGGGTGTGCAAAAGAAGAAAATTAAAGGTGAATACAGGAAAGAGTAAGGTTATGAGGATAACAAAAAGATTAGGTGATGAAAGATTGAATATCAGATTGGAGGGAGAGAGTATGGAGGAGGTGAACGTATTCAGATATTTGGGAGTGGACGTGTCAGCGGATGGGTCTATGAAAGATGAGGTGAATCATAGAATTGATGAGGGAAAAAGAGTGAGTGGTGCACTTAGGAGTCTGTGGAGACAAAGAACTTTGTCCTTGGAGGCAAAGAGGGGAATGTATGAGAGTATAGTTTTACCAACGCTCTTATATGGGTGTGAAGCGTGGGTGATGAATGTTGCAGCGAGGAGAAGGCTGGAGGCAGTGGAGATGTCATGTCTGAGAGCAATGTGTGGTGTGAATATAATGCAGAGAATTCGTAGTTTGGAAGTTAGGAGGAGGTGCGGGATTACCAAAACTGTTGTCCAGAGGGCTGAGGAAGGGTTGTTGAGGTGGTTCGGACATGTAGAGAGAATGGAGCGAAACAGAATGACTTCAAGAGTATATCAGTCTGTAGTGGAAGGAAGGCGGGGTAGGGGTCGGCCTAGGAAGGGTTGGAGGGAGGGGGTAAAGGAGGTTTTGTGTGCGAGGGGCTTGGACTTCCAGCAGGCATGCGTGAGCGTGTTTGATAGGAGTGAATGGAGACAAATGGTTTTTAATACTTGACGTGCTGTTGGAGTGTGAGCAAAGTAACATTTATGAAGGGATTCAGGGAAACCGGCAGGCCGGACTTGAGTCCTGGAGATGGGAAGTACAGTGCCTGCACTCTGAAGGAGGGGTGTTAATGTTGCAGTTTAAAAACTGTAGTGTAAAGCACCCTTCTGGCAAGACAGTGATGGAGTGAATGATGGTGAAAGTTTTTCTTTTTCGGGCCACCCTGCCTTGGTGGGAATCGGCCGGTGTGATAATAAAAAAAAAAAAATATTATTTAACTATCTTAGGTGAAGGAGGTCCATAGAATACACATTACATGGAATGCATACATTGTAACAAATGAAAATGTGCTGTACCTATCACTGTGTAGTCCGTATTCTTATCCAAGATTCCCACTACAGTATTAATATGTACAGGAATATTAATATAAAAAAATCATAAGTGAATAATGTATCTACATCAAATTCAATGGAGGAAGCATGGGTCTATCTCATTCTTCCTCAGAAAAACAAAAGCTACTATTCTGTTGCTGGGACAATTCTGAGGAGTCTTTTGGCATGGTGGAGGTAAGTAGAACTGAAGTGAATGTGACCACTACAGCAACTGGAGGACAGGTATACATCAAGATAAATTAAGGATCTTGAAAATTAATGATATTCTAAGTATTTCTTAGGTATGTTAAGACTCGCTTACAATAGGAGCTGTCTCCACGTCTCCACATACCCACAAAACCAACTTTGGTGACAATCTAAAAGACCTAATCATAAAAATAAATAAAATCACTTAACTGCTGGAAATCTAAACATCAGCCTCACATAATCAAAAGACCCACAAAAAGCGCTGGTTTCCTAAACAATATACTTTTATAAATACTTATTAATACCTTCAATAACCAAACCTACGAGAATCACTGAGACAACTGTTTCTTCACTCTACCACATCTGGACTAATAGATCAGCTCCTCTAAAAGCTGCATTATCACAGACAATACAGCTGATCACTACCCCCCCCCCCCATCGTCCTAGTCACCAATATAAAAGAAATTACCACTTAAAACTAGCAAAATCTCTCAGGTTCCACAATGAGACATCAGTGAGTAACTACCATAGATATTAACAACACTAACTGCAGAGACTGAAATAATCAAGATATCAGCTCATGTGTCCATGTATTCCTCCAAGCAATGCAAAGCAGGAAATATAGAAATACCACTAATGATTTATAAGAAAGCTGTAGTATTGTTTAGCAACTCAACAGAAATCAAAACTTTCCCTAATATATTTAAGCTAGCAAGAGTTACACCAGTCTACAAAAGTGGTGACTCAGGAGAACTAAATTACAGGCCAATTTCTACCTTACCATTATCAAAAAATAAAAGGCATACACTTCTATATAAACTCATAACGAAACAAAGTCCTTAATTCTTGTAAGTTTGGCTTCAGGCAGGAAAGCAACATCATGATGTAATAATTAAAATACTTGGCTCAATCCATTCATCCCTGGAAAATAACTAAAATACAATGGCCCTTTTATTTAAAAACAAATTTGATGCAATAGACCACATTGTGTTTCTCAAATAAAATCAAACGCCATGTTCTCATATGAGGTCTTACCTCAACAATACATCAACACATGACCAACAACTTTCAACAACTCGGCCAGTCAACAAAGGGATGCCTCAGGCTCTCTATTATCCCTCAGCTACATCAACGACCTTCCTAATGCCTCACAGGAACTTAAAGCAATTCTATTTGCAGGTGACAACTTTTGGCATTTCAAATGCAGATTTAGCTATACTCAACAACAGTTCAAGCTCAAAGATATCTGCTAGCATGACAACCAACAAACTCACTCAGTAGTGACAAAACCTATATAATTTTTGGAAACTGTGTTAATTTAAACATATATAACACATCCACTGAAAGGCAGGATGAAGGAAAATTTCTAGATATAAACCTTGACAGCAAACCAAAATTCAATACACATTCACCACATTAAGGAAATTTTCAAAACAACACACACTCAAACATTATTACTCACTCCATACTACTCTCTATCCTTCCCTCAATTATGGTATTTGTGCAAGGGAAGCTACAACATGAAATCACCTGAAACCCACTGTTACCCAACACAAACCTTCTATTAGAATGATCACTTAATTAGGTTCCAGACAACACAAAATCCCCTATTCCAAGGTTTTGCTCAACATTCAAAATATCTACACTTACTACTGTGCATGCTATGTATGCAGGACACTCAACACAAACATTAGCCCACAGTTCAAACTCTTTGAAAGTTGCAGCAAAACACACAATACAAGAAACATTTCTCTCTGATATACCCAGAGTTCAACTATTTAAAAACTCCATACACAAGCCCAATAATACAGAGCTCTCTACCCGACATAACAAAAAAATTCCTCATCACCCAATAATATTGTTAATACTTCCTAAAACTGATGCAATTGGTTAACTAAATTGATTGTAAATGCTCATGCATCACACCCATTAAAAAAACATTTATACAGTACTGTACTAGTTTACTACATTTTTTACCTTACCAATTGATAATTATGTATATACGAGTCCAGTATTATACTATACATGATAAACTTGTTCATTTTATTTAATATTAATATGCAAAGTATTTTTAATTTGTGTATATATTAAATATAGTGTTAGAGGTATCTCTTATACTGTACAATTTTTTGATTTGTTTGTTCTACTCTTGGTTTAAGTCTCCTTGAAATGCACTTAAGAAATCTAAATGTATGCACTTAAAAATTTTTATTATTATTATTATGATTATTATTATTATTGTCACTACTTATGTTGCAATTTAAGTTTAATATTGGTTGCCTGTAAATGTCTAATACAACAATTATAACCTACATCTCCAAGATCAATCAGAATTCCTACTCAACTATTATTGCCACCACTAAATTCTACCACCCAATGATTATCACCAGAATTATCAAGATTACCATATATTCGTTCCATAAATTAAACTATCAACAGATTAATCCATAATTATGCAATATCACCTTTAAGTATGCAATATTAACTAGCTTTAATCAACTCGTCCATATAAAACTTCGCCTGAAATGATTTTGCATATTATGGGCTTTAAAATAATTGTACTGTATTTATGCATATATTTTTTTAAATATAGCTTGTATGATTAGTCAATAGAGGCTCCTTTTTGTAAAACGAGGCCTTGCTGGTGCATACATCACTGTGTACATTAATTACTTGCCAATGATTTTCTTTCTAATCTTCTGCTATGTTAACCAATCTAATAAGTCTTATATATTGGAAAACCTATACCTGTACTGGGTTCCTCATTGTACTTGTCACATGTCATTGCAAAACTGCATTAATAATATCTTAGTCAATGTCTGTTTCATGCACATGAATATTATAATCAGTGAAATCAGGAATTTTTTTTAGGTCTCACTAATTCATTCACAACTCTTCTGAGTATGCAAGTAAGCCTTTCAGAGTCAGGAAGACCATCAGAAAACAAGATAGGGCAGCTGAACATTCTTAATGTCAGCAGTCCTTCAGAATAGTATTAGTATCGTGAGTACATTAATAGATCACCTGGAAGTTCAGTTCCAAATGAAATCTTCATAGCAATCCCATTCTTTAAACTTAATAAAGTCACACCGTATTCCTTCATAAATATTACCTTGCTCACACTTTAACACCACGTCAAACCATAACGAATACTTGTCTCTATGCCAATCGGACACATTCACAAACGTGCTGGATGCTCAAGCCCACAACACTCAAAACAACCTTCATTCCCTCCTCCAACCCTTCCAGGGACAACCCCTACCCCTCTGTTCTTCCACCCCAGACTCATACACCCTCTTAGTCACCCAATTCTGCTACATCCTTTCTAAATGCCTAAACTACTTAGAATTCTAACATTCAGATATACAGCCTTTCCTCAATGATGGAGTTCTGTTCCTAAGACCATGAATTCGTCACTAAGTGAGGAGCATACAATAATGGTAGTGGGATTGTGTCAGCTATCTCTGATATTGTTTTAATGTCACCTTTGCACCTTTTAAAAATATACCAGAAATGTTATAAATGTCCATACAGTAGTGTACTGTATATTGTAATAAACAGAATAGAAGAAATCAGCTCTAATATACATTATTTAGGTATACATATTGGTCAGTGAGCCCATCGTAAGTCCAAGTTGTCGGTAAACGAGTACATGTACATTGCTAAGTGAGGAGAGGCTGTAATATCCAGAGGACTGAAGTGAGGTTACTGAGGTGGTTTCGGAGCAGAATATGATGAAAAAGATGTGTAAATTAGAGGTGAAAGGAAGAAAGGGGTAGCAGCAAGTTCAAAAAATTTGAAAGACGGGGGATAAAGGTGATGGGAGCACGAGCATCCAGCAGCCTTGTGTGAACACGTTAAAAGTAGAATGCGTGAGACTTGGTGGTTTCATGCCTGATGTGCTGTTAAGTATGAACAAGACAACATTTATGAAGGGATTCAGAAAAATCAGTTTTCTGGCCTCTAGTCCTGGAGAGAAGTATGCTACCTGTACTCTGAAGGAGTGGTGATATCATGCACTTTTTACAAGACAGCTATTGAATGAGTGAATCAAATGTATTTTTTTTTTTTTTTAGGCGAGAGATGGCAGGTGTTAAAAAACAAAATGCATTATAATTTGAAAAACCTATCCTAATTGAAATTTTACAAATTAAAGAAATTATTTTATAAAATTTTGAATACTGAAGTTTCATAATTGGAAAACTATAGAGAAAAAATGATCAGTTCCCTAATACAGATATTTTCAGAAGAAGAGAAATTTTCCTCTTTATTCAGAAATGTCTATACAGCTTCTCACTTAGCAACGTACTCTTCTACTGACGACTCGGACTTATGATGGGCACTGACCTGTATGCACACCTAAATAATGTATATTAAGGCTGATTTCCTCCATTTTGTTTAAAATATACAGTACACTGCTGTATAAAAATTAAAAAATATACCAGAAATGTTATAAATCATACAAAGGCGACATTAAAACAATATCAAAGATGACTGACAAACCCACTACCATCATAATATGCTCCTCACTTAGCAACGAATTCATTTACAGACATGGTCTTAGGAACGGAACTCAGTCGTTAAGAGAGGAGAGGCTGCAATTTGCATACCCTCAGTAACAACTAATCAAACTTTTAAGCTCTTCAAATACTGTCCACTGTATATGATAAAGTAATATAACAAAGACAGTATACAATGAATATAACTGCTACAGTTATTACCATCAGATACTATCACTTGACTTATGCCAAATGACTATACATAGTTGTATGTTTCTAGATGAGTTATTTTACCTGCCTAATATTTTCAATAACTGATATAGGTATACTGGTGTAGGCAGTAACATATTAAATGCTAGAAAGTCAAGGTTTGCTATAATTAATGCATATCAAATGGGAAATGCAAATTTAGGACGTAATCTAGAGTATTTTAATGTACGAGGTAAACTTCTTATGGCAAAGATATGTTCAGAGGCAAGATGGATAATAGATTTCATTATAATGGCCATGATAAACTGGAAATACATGTTTTCAAGAAGTCACATGATGTTTCCTTTTTTCATAACTTTTATTAGGAAGAACAGAGATGCAAATCAAAGTTAGGTGGAGAGGGACTCGCTTTAGATTCAAGTGTTAATATTGAAATATTAATCTTCTGGAAAACTAAATGTAATATCATGCCAGATTATAAATGGTGGCATAGGTTGTCGTATGTATTGTGTGGTTTGCTATCAAGTAGATTATAAAGTACATATGACGATGCAGCCTACAACCTGATGTGTTATTAACCCTTAAACTGTCCATATGTAGATATATGTTGACGTGCGGCAGGCTCTGAACGTAGATTTTTTTTTTTTTTTTTTTTACATGCTTTCAAATGGGGAAAATCAAGGTTGGAGCGCTACGCACGTGAACGTAGATCTACGTTGGACAGTTTAAGGGTTAATGACACCTGCTAAATATTTGTAGTGCAACTAATAATTTGTTGAAGTTTGCAAGAATTCATTTTAAGTGGACCTCAGTTCTAGAGTGAGGAAGTAATGCCTATTGACAATGTACTGAATTATGCAAGAAAATATATGCATAACTAATTCTATGCCCAGTTTATATACCTTAATGCAAATGCCTGGAGATTATGCTTTTCACAACCTGTATAACAAAGTGAAGAGCATCTTTGTTAAGTAGCAAAGGCAATATTAGAAAAATTTACTTAGCAATGCAGTATACCAAAACTGAGAATATATGTCAATGCATCAAATCTAAACTAACATGATACTGATTATTCTACAGAAATTAAATCTTACAATATACCTGGTGTGTGTTAATTTTATGTTGTATCAGTTTTCTGGGATATTCACTCAAGAAGTGATATCCAGATGTCTGACCATAGGCAAGGGTATAGCCATTCACCTAGGTTGAACAGTCCTGGTGTCAATTATGGGGTCATCACATCCATGGTCCAAGACTATGCTGCTGCTAGTGGAAACCTTGGGTGTGTTTCCTTACACCTGTTGTCCATGTTCACCTATCAGTAAAATGGGTACCTGGGTGTTAGTCGACTGGTGTGGATCGCATCCTGGGGACAAAAGTGACCTAATTTGCCTGAAATGCTCTGCATAACAAAGGGTTTTCTATATAGTAGTATGTCAATGATGTCAGCTAGGCCTGTATACCTTGTACTTGTAGAAATAATAATTATAAACTTTACTGAATTACTGTACAAAGTAAAAAGTCAGATTTACTGTTCAGTGAAATAGCTTTTATCAACTATTAAAAAGAAGAAATTAAAAGAGAAAATAAAGAGAAAATCTAAATATACTAAAGACAATTTTTTTTTAAACATTATACTGTACTGTAATTATTATAAGTCATTCCCTATTTCCAAACTTGTCTTTAGCTATAAATGAAAAGATTTTCACAAAGAAAGCTTTATTCTATACACAAGGTAAAGTTTCTAAATTCACTCGACAAATAAAACTGGCTGAGGTTAAAAAGTATTTCATTAACATACTGTACCCTAAAAGTGAAAAACTAAAATAAAAGATATATGCAAGAATAAGAGGCCTCGTTTCATTTTACAAGTTTCTATTATCAAATGATCCTTCCTTATACATTACAGTATTTTTGTAAGATGTGAGTAAGGTTTTTCCTTATCTTCTTTGCTCCAAGAAACTAGCTCTTGCTCCAAGAAACTACAGACTCAAAACATCAATGCCTACTTTGCTTCAACATATGAGGCTATAGAATAATATATGTAAAATGCTATGGTGGATCTTTACCTCATGCACATAATGTAAGCACAAATGCTATAAATACAGAACATTTTAGATATTCCACATTCTGGTCTATAGTGACCAAGTATTTGTGTATCAACATGAAATGAAGAATATCAAACTTAAAAGAGATATTAACAGGGTGGTCAAGGTTCCCAATTTTAGGCATATTATATTATCTTCAGTAAACATGAAGTTTGGTACATGGCTACCTTTCCCACACGTGTTTGGATAACATTATGTGTCACAAATTACACACAACTACCAGGTGGTGACATATGTTACATCTGTATTCAGAATGGTAAATGCTTAGAATTTTCACTCTTACCTCATCCATTTAACTCTTGAAGCTGAACATAACCATTCTGGAACTGTGACAGATTTAAATTTCCAAATCCAAAGCCCTTCCATTCAGCATAACATACAATACAATGCACACTTTCAGTCCTGTTATTTTCCTGTAGTTGCAGGGGCTCAACCTCATGAGCAACAAACCAATCATCTATCCATTGTGAACACAGATGACTACTGCATACCAGCTGTAAGCTAGCCCAAAACCACTTAATTAAACTAATGCTGTTCTGTTGCCATCATAACTCTAGAACAGTTATAACTCAAAGACTGGTGACATCAAGTCTTCAACATGGGGGTCTCTAAGGCTCAACTTTCTAACATTTGCCTTTTTAAAGCACTATCTAAGGCTTAAATTAGCCGATAGCATCACACATCAGACTATGCCTGATAATAGCAAAGCATCGGCATCAAAAACACTTGTGTGGAAGTTCCAGGTCGGAGAACATCTTCATGTATGCTCTCAGGAGTGGAATGTTTCCTGCTTTCCTACATCAGGTCCCATGTAATGAAAACATACATAAAGCTATTGGGGAGAGAGAGAGAGAGAGAGAGAGAGAGAGAGAGAGAGAGAGAGAGAAAAAAAAAAAAAAAATTCTATATATATATATATATATATATATATATATATATATATATAATATATATATATATATATATAATATATATATATATATATATATAATATATATATATATATATATATATTATATATATATATATATATATATATATATATATATATTATATATATATATATATATATATATATATATATATATATATATAATATATACACACATACATACATATATATAATATATATATAATATATATATATCTATATATATATATATATATATCTATATATATCTATATTATATATATATCTATATATATATATATATCTATATATATATATATATATATATCTATATATATATATATATATCTATATATATATATATCTATATATATATATATCTATATATATATATATCTATATTATATATATATCTATATATATATATATCTATATTATATATATATCTATATATATATTTCTATATATCTATATATATATATCTCTATATATATATATTTCTATATATATTTATATATATATGTATATATATATATATGTATATATATGTATATATATATATATATATATATATCTATATATATATATATATATCTATATATATATATCTATATCTATATATATAATCTATATATATATATATATGTATATATATAATCTATATATATATATATATCTATATATACATATATATACATATATATATATATATATATATATATATACATATATA